>NW_026607704.1:0-123710 GCF_029499605.1 Hyla sarda | reverse complement strand
CTTTGCAAAATGAAAGAAGCAATCTGATTGGTTGCTATGGGCAACTCAGCATATTTTCCTGGAAAAGTTTCTGAGTTGCCCATAGCAACCAATCAGATTACTTCCTTCATTTTTCAGAGACTTTTTCAAAAATGAAAGAAGCGATCTGATTGGTTGCTATGGGCAACTCAGCAGCTTTCCCCATAGACCACAATGGGCCTACTGGTTTCAATGGGCAAAAAATCAGAGTTAATGCACTAGACACAGTTCTCTATACCATTAACCCCTTCCCGACCTATGACATACCTGTACGTCATGGGTGGCAAGGTGTTCCCGACCCATGACATACAGGTACGTCATGAACATTTTTGCCGCTACTCGCGGCATCCCGCAGCGCCCGGTAAGATGGTGGCTATCACTGATAGCCAGCCATCTTACCATGCGACCACGGGGGGTTTCATCCCCCCCCCCCCCCCCAGCGATCGCTGCTATCAGCTGGTCAACTCTGACTAGCTAATAGCAGCGTTTCGCTATCAGAATATTTAGCAGCGCGGTGTGTAAGTCCCGATCACGGGGATCGGGACACACACCGCTCTGCTAAGTGTCCCTTACCCATCCCCCGGCATCACTTACCCGACCATGCGGTGTCCCGAGTGGTCCCGTTGCGAGCGACGTCCTCCAGGCGGTCCCGGCGGCGCTGCGTCCCGGCGGCGCAGGTTGACCGCCAGATGAAGGGGCAGCCGACACGCCCCCTCAAAAAAAGCGCTATAGCAGAGCCAGAAATTGCCAAAGGCAGCGCTGCATCAGTCCCCCAAAAAATGTGAGTTCCTGGATTTAAATATCTATATTCAGGATGGCTGTTCGCATACTGCCAACTATTTTAAGGAGGTGAATGCAAACAGATACCTCGACTTTAACAGTTGCCATCTTAAATAATGGAAGAAGAACATTCCATTCGGTCAAATGAAAAGAATCCGAAGGAATTGTTCTTCCACACAAAAATACCTACAACAACTAGAGAACCTGGAGGATCGTTTTAAACAAAAAGGGTATCCCAAACCCCTTATACAAGGAGCACGCCAGAGAGTGGACGAATTAGAACAAAGTGCTTGCTTGAAAAATAATAAACAGGGTAATGCAGAGGGGGGTTATAATGATGAATTTGATTCTGTTTTTCTAACTAGGTATTACACTTCACACACCAATATTTTTTTATAATTTTTTTTTTTTTTTTTTTTGTATAGGTAATATCACCAGCTCATATTATTGTGTCATGATTACTGGCACCATATGTAGTCCCCCAGTTATTCTTCTTTAGATGTTTTCCGTGTCCTGTGCAGTATCTCTCCCAGAAGTCCACTTGATGGCCCCCGTGGTGGTCTACACCCCGAAGTCATCAATTTTTACTCTAAGAGAGAGTGTGCAGCTGTTTCTGGAGACGGTCAACAATAACCTCTGCATGGTGGAATAATAGGTCACGATGTTTATCAGGATCAGTAGAAGCATCACCCACTCGATGATTATGATGGGGATTTCACGGATCTCGTCCCAGTCTTCATCATTATGGAATAATTCCTTTAATGTTTCATATCCAAAATAGAAAACTACACAGACAAAAGTCAGGCCACAGCAGGTGCATCTACTATGGTGGATGACTTTTTTTGCTCCTGGTAATTTATACATCTGGATGGACTGCCCAAGGTAGTATAAGGCTTCACATGTAATGGAAATTATCGTGCTGACAAAGTGTATCCTGGGATATTCTTCGGGGGACAATACATGCATAACAGCTGTGGAAAAACAGGAGGCCCACACAATGGCCAGCAGGATCCTCTGGATCAGGACCTGATGACCCCTGAACTCTTCAGTATGCATAACCATATACTTATAAATAAGAAAGGTTAGTACCAAAGTGCCAATGGACGTCCCTATAAATCCAATTCTGAATAATATGCTTTCGGGAAAGACATTTCCCACGTCACTGTGAAGGAAAAGAAACCAATGTTATTATGGATATTTCCTCACTCCCAACCCATGAAATAAGAATCATTTGCTTGTTTATCTTACCTGATGCTCATCAGTGGCGAGGCTGCATGGCCGAGGACGACCGTCATGATGTAGCTGGTGGCAAGCCAGGCCGCACACCAAAACGCCAACAGGAGGGGGACGAACCCCAGTCCTTTTAGCTCCATTTCAGACAAGTAGAAAAAGAAGACGCTAATCTCACTATTCTCACTAATCGCACTGGAACAGACTGAAGGCTCGGGCGGCTGTCAGTGGGATGTCAGGCCTCCAGCTGTCTATGACATCACATGTGACATGTCAGAATGACTGCTTGTTTCTTTGAGCTGCCATGATTTAGTATCTGCTATAGACAGAACCTGATGTTTTTACTATGGACCTTACAGACCTCAGAACCCAAGTAATTAGTGCAGGGGCTCCATTTTGATCATCTCATATTTCACATTATTTGAGTTCCAGGGCTCAGATACATTTGCACCCTCTATAGCAGTGGTCTTCAAGCTGTGAACCCCCAACCGCTGCAGAACCACAACTCCCAGCATGCCCAGACAGCAACTTTGCATAAGGAAATAGTCTAATTAAACTTTTCTTATATATAGAATCCCTGAAATCTCCAATCTCTCCTTTTATTGCTTTATGATCTGTGTTACTTATTTGTAAAAAACAATGTTTGTGATTGTCTTCCCCCCACACACTTATGGGCTATCTCTTCAAACGACTTTATTTGACCTAAAGCGTATAATTGATTTACATAAATAAGCCCCTTTTCATCCAAAAGAGTGAATCTTTAATTTTAAGGAACTCTTTAAGTGCTTTATTCGACCATAATGAAGTAAAGTCAAAACTCCATGTGATTTAAAAAATAAATTTAAGTTCCCCCCATACTTAATTATCTAGATATGCATGGGTGTAGTGAGTATCCCAGCTTCCAAAATCTCAAAAATATCCTTCATTTTTCAGAGGCTTTTTCAAAAATGAAAGAAGCGATCTGATTGGTTGCTATGGGCAACTCAGAAACTTTTCCTCTGGGCAGGTTTTGATAAATCTCCCTCTATGGGGGAGATTCATTAAGACCAGTGTAGAGGAAGAGTTGTGCAGTTGCCCATAGCAACCAGATTGCTTCTTTCATTTTTCACAATGCCTTTGCAAAATGAAAGAAGCGATCTGATTGGTTGCTATGGGCAACTCAGCATATTTTCCTGGAAAAGTTTCTGAGTTGCCCATAGCAACCAATCAGATTACTTCCTTCATTTTTCAGAGACTTTTTCAAAAATGAAAGAAGCGATCTGATTGGTTGCTATGGGCAACTCAGCAGCTTTCCCCATAGACCACAATGGGCCTACTGGTTTCAATGGGCAAAAAATCAGAGTTAATGCACTAGACACAGTTCTCTATACCATTAACCCCTTCCCGACCTATGACATACCTGTACGTCATGGGTGGCAAGGTGTTCCCGACCCATGACATACAGGTACGTCATGAACATTTTTGCCGCTACTCGCGGCATCCCGCAGCGCCCGGTAAGATGGTGGCTATCACTGATAGCCAGCCATCTTACCATGCGACCACGGGGGGTTTCATCCCCCACCCCCCCCCCCCAGCGATCGCTGCTATCAGCTGGTCAACTCTGACTAGCTAATAGCAGCGTTTCGCTATCAGAATATTTAGCAGCGCGGTGTGTAAGTCCCGATCACGGGGATCGGGACACACACCGCTCTGCTAAGTGTCCCTTACCCATCCCCCGGCATCACTTACCCGACCATGCGGTGTCCCGAGTGGTCCCGTTGCGAGCGACGTCCTCCAGGCGGTCCCGGCGGCGCTGCGTCCCGGCGGCGCAGGTTGACCGCCAGATGAAGGGGCAGCCGACACGCCCCCTCAAAAAAAGCGCTATAGCAGAGCCAGAAATTGCCAAAGGCAGCGCTGCATCAGTCCCCCAAAAAATGTGAGTTCCTGGATTTAAATATCTATATTCAGGATGGCTGTTCGCATACTGCCAACTATTTTAAGGAGGTGAATGCAAACAGATACCTCGACTTTAACAGTTGCCATCTTAAATAATGGAAGAAGAACATTCCATTCGGTCAAATGAAAAGAATCCGAAGGAATTGTTCTTCCACACAAAAATACCTACAACAACTAGAGAACCTGGAGGATCGTTTTAAACAAAAAGGGTATCCCAAACCCCTTATACAAGGAGCACGCCAGAGAGTGGACGAATTAGAACAAAGTGCTTGCTTGAAAAATAATAAACAGGGTAATGCAGAGGGGGGTTATAATGATGAATTTGATTCTGTTTTTCTAACTAGGTATTACACTTCACACACCAATATTTTTTTATAATTTTTTTTTTTTTTTTTTTTGTATAGGTAATATCACCAGCTCATATTATTGTGTCATGATTACTGGCACCATATGTAGTCCCCCAGTTATTCTTCTTTAGATGTTTTCCGTGTCCTGTGCAGTATCTCTCCCAGAAGTCCACTTGATGGCCCCCGTGGTGGTCTACACCCCGAAGTCATCAATTTTTACTCTAAGAGAGAGTGTGCAGCTGTTTCTGGAGACGGTCAACAATAACCTCTGCATGGTGGAATAATAGGTCACGATGTTTATCAGGATCAGTAGAAGCATCACCCACTCGATGATTATGATGGGGATTTCACGGATCTCGTCCCAGTCTTCATCATTATGGAATAATTCCTTTAATGTTTCATATCCAAAATAGAAAACTACACAGACAAAAGTCAGGCCACAGCAGGTGCATCTACTATGGTGGATGACTTTTTTTGCTCCTGGTAATTTATACATCTGGATGGACTGCCCAAGGTAGTATAAGGCTTCACATGTAATGGAAATTATCGTGCTGACAAAGTGTATCCTGGGATATTCTTCGGGGGACAATACATGCATAACAGCTGTGGAAAAACAGGAGGCCCACACAATGGCCAGCAGGATCCTCTGGATCAGGACCTGATGACCCCTGAACTCTTCAGTATGCATAACCATATACTTATAAATAAGAAAGGTTAGTACCAAAGTGCCAATGGACGTCCCTATAAATCCAATTCTGAATAATATGCTTTCGGGAAAGACATTTCCCACGTCACTGTGAAGGAAAAGAAACCAATGTTATTATGGATATTTCCTCACTCCCAACCCATGAAATAAGAATCATTTGCTTGTTTATCTTACCTGATGCTCATCAGTGGCGAGGCTGCATGGCCGAGGACGACCGTCATGATGTAGCTGGTGGCAAGCCAGGCCGCACACCAAAACGCCAACAGGAGGGGGACGAACCCCAGTCCTTTTAGCTCCATTTCAGACAAGTAGAAAAAGAAGACGCTAATCTCACTATTCTCACTAATCGCACTGGAACAGACTGAAGGCTCGGGCGGCTGTCAGTGGGATGTCAGGCCTCCAGCTGTCTATGACATCACATGTGACATGTCAGAATGACTGCTTGTTTCTTTGAGCTGCCATGATTTAGTATCTGCTATAGACAGAACCTGATGTTTTTACTATGGACCTTACAGACCTCAGAACCCAAGTAATTAGTGCAGGGGCTCCATTTTGATCATCTCATATTTCACATTATTTGAGTTCCAGGGCTCAGATACATTTGCACCCTCTATAGCAGTGGTCTTCAAGCTGTGAACCCCCAACCGCTGCAGAACCACAACTCCCAGCATGCCCAGACAGCAACTTTGCATAAGGAAATAGTCTAATTAAACTTTTCCTATATATAGAATCCCTGAAATCTCCAATCTCTCCTTTTATTGCTTTATGATCTGTGTTACTTATTTGTAAAAAACAATGTTTGTGATTGTCTTCCCCCCACACACTTATGGGCTATCTCTTCAAACGACTTTATTTGACCTAAAGCGTATAATTGATTTACATAAATAAGCCCCTTTTCATCCAAAAGAGTGAATCTTTAATTTTAAGGAACTCTTTAAGTGCTTTATTCGACCATAATGAAGTAAAGTCAAAACTCCATGTGATTTAAAAAATAAATTTAAGTTCCCCCCATACTTAATTATCTAGATATGCATGGGTGTAGTGAGTATCCCAGCTTCCAAAATCTCAAAAATATCCTTCATTTTTCAGAGGCTTTTTCAAAAATGAAAGAAGCGATCTGATTGGTTGCTATGGGCAACTCAGAAACTTTTCCTCTGGGCAGGTTTTGATAAATCTCCCTCTATGGGGGAGATTCATTAAGACCAGTGTAGAGGAAGAGTTGTGCAGTTGCCCATAGCAACCAGATTGCTTCTTTCATTTTTCACAATGCCTTTGCAAAATGAAAGAAGCGATCTGATTGGTTGCTATGGGCAACTCAGCATATTTTCCTGGAAAAGTTTCTGAGTTGCCCATAGCAACCAATCAGATTACTTCCTTCATTTTTCAGAGACTTTTTCAAAAATGAAAGAAGCGATCTGATTGGTTGCTATGGGCAACTCAGCAGCTTTCCCCATAGACCACAATGGGCCTACTGGTTTCAATGGGCAAAAAATCAGAGTTAATGCACTAGACACAGTTCTCTATACCATTAACCCCTTCCCGACCTATGACATACCTGTACGTCATGGGTGGCAAGGTGTTCCCGACCCATGACATACAGGTACGTCATGAACATTTTTGCCGCTACTCGCGGCATCCCGCAGCGCCCGGTAAGATGGTGGCTATCACTGATAGCCAGCCATCTTACCATGCGACCACGGGGGGTTTCATCCCCCACCCCCCCCCCCCAGCGATCGCTGCTATCAGCTGGTCAACTCTGACTAGCTAATAGCAGCGTTTCGCTATCAGAATATTTAGCAGCGCGGTGTGTAAGTCCCGATCACGGGGATCGGGACACACACCGCTCTGCTAAGTGTCCCTTACCCATCCCCCGGCATCACTTACCCGACCATGCGGTGTCCCGAGTGGTCCCGTTGCGAGCGACGTCCTCCAGGCGGTCCCGGCGGCGCTGCGTCCCGGCGGCGCAGGTTGACCGCCAGATGAAGGGGCAGCCGACACGCCCCCTCAAAAAAAGCGCTATAGCAGAGCCAGAAATTGCCAAAGGCAGCGCTGCATCAGTCCCCCAAAAAATGTGAGTTCCTGGATTTAAATATCTATATTCAGGATGGCTGTTCGCATACTGCCAACTATTTTAAGGAGGTGAATGCAAACAGATACCTCGACTTTAACAGTTGCCATCTTAAATAATGGAAGAAGAACATTCCATTCGGTCAAATGAAAAGAATCCGAAGGAATTGTTCTTCCACACAAAAATACCTACAACAACTAGAGAACCTGGAGGATCGTTTTAAACAAAAAGGGTATCCCAAACCCCTTATACAAGGAGCACGCCAGAGAGTGGACGAATTAGAACAAAGTGCTTGCTTGAAAAATAATAAACAGGGTAATGCAGAGGGGGGTTATAATGATGAATTTGATTCTGTTTTTCTAACTAGGTATTACACTTCACACACCAATATTTTTTTATAATTTTTTTTTTTTTTTTTTTTGTATAGGTAATATCACCAGCTCATATTATTGTGTCATGATTACTGGCACCATATGTAGTCCCCCAGTTATTCTTCTTTAGATGTTTTCCGTGTCCTGTGCAGTATCTCTCCCAGAAGTCCACTTGATGGCCCCCGTGGTGGTCTACACCCCGAAGTCATCAATTTTTACTCTAAGAGAGAGTGTGCAGCTGTTTCTGGAGACGGTCAACAATAACCTCTGCATGGTGGAATAATAGGTCACGATGTTTATCAGGATCAGTAGAAGCATCACCCACTCGATGATTATGATGGGGATTTCACGGATCTCGTCCCAGTCTTCATCATTATGGAATAATTCCTTTAATGTTTCATATCCAAAATAGAAAACTACACAGACAAAAGTCAGGCCACAGCAGGTGCATCTACTATGGTGGATGACTTTTTTTGCTCCTGGTAATTTATACATCTGGATGGACTGCCCAAGGTAGTATAAGGCTTCACATGTAATGGAAATTATCGTGCTGACAAAGTGTATCCTGGGATATTCTTCGGGGGACAATACATGCATAACAGCTGTGGAAAAACAGGAGGCCCACACAATGGCCAGCAGGATCCTCTGGATCAGGACCTGATGACCCCTGAACTCTTCAGTATGCATAACCATATACTTATAAATAAGAAAGGTTAGTACCAAAGTGCCAATGGACGTCCCTATAAATCCAATTCTGAATAATATGCTTTCGGGAAAGACATTTCCCACGTCACTGTGAAGGAAAAGAAACCAATGTTATTATGGATATTTCCTCACTCCCAACCCATGAAATAAGAATCATGTGCTTGTTTATCTTACCTGATGCTCATCAGTGGCGAGGCTGCATGGCCGAGGACGACCGTCATGATGTAGCTGGTGGCAAGCCAGGCCGCACACCAAAACGCCAACAGGAGGGGGACGAACCCCAGTCCTTTTAGCTCCATTTCAGACAAGTAGAAAAAGAAGACGCTAATCTCACTATTCTCACTAATCGCACTGGAACAGACTGAAGGCTCGGGCGGCTGTCAGTGGGATGTCAGGCCTCCAGCTGTCTATGACATCACATGTGACATGTCAGAATGACTGCTTGTTTCTTTGAGCTGCCATGATTTAGTATCTGCTATAGACAGAACCTGATGTTTTTACTATGGACCTTACAGACCTCAGAACCCAAGTAATTAGTGCAGGGGCTCCATTTTGATCATCTCATATTTCACATTATTTGAGTTCCAGGGCTCAGATACATTTGCACCCTCTATAGCAGTGGTCTTCAAGCTGTGAACCCCCAACCGCTGCAGAACCACAACTCCCAGCATGCCCAGACAGCAACTTTGCATAAGGAAATAGTCTAATTAAACTTTTCTTATATATAGAATCCCTGAAATCTCCAATCTCTCCTTTTATTGCTTTATGATCTGTGTTACTTATTTGTAAAAAACAATGTTTGTGATTGTCTTCCCCCCACACACTTATGGGCTATCTCTTCAAACGACTTTATTTGACCTAAAGCGTATAATTGATTTACATAAATAAGCCCCTTTTCATCCAAAAGAGTGAATCTTTAATTTTAAGGAACTCTTTAAGTGCTTTATTCGACCATAATGAAGTAAAGTCAAAACTCCATGTGATTTAAAAAATAAATTTAAGTTCCCCCCATACTTAATTATCTAGATATGCATGGGTGTAGTGAGTATCCCAGCTTCCAAAATCTCAAAAATATCCTTCATTTTTCAGAGGCTTTTTCAAAAATGAAAGAAGCGATCTGATTGGTTGCTATGGGCAACTCAGAAACTTTTCCTCTGGGCAGGTTTTGATAAATCTCCCTCTATGGGGGAGATTCATTAAGACCAGTGTAGAGGAAGAGTTGTGCAGTTGCCCATAGCAACCAGATTGCTTCTTTCATTTTTCACAATGCCTTTGCAAAATGAAAGAAGCGATCTGATTGGTTGCTATGGGCAACTCAGCATATTTTCCTGGAAAAGTTTCTGAGTTGCCCATAGCAACCAATCAGATTACTTCCTTCATTTTTCAGAGACTTTTTCAAAAATGAAAGAAGCGATCTGATTGGTTGCTATGGGCAACTCAGCAGCTTTCCCCATAGACCACAATGGGCCTACTGGTTTCAATGGGCAAAAAATCAGAGTTAATGCACTAGACACAGTTCTCTATACCATTAACCCCTTCCCGACCTATGACATACCTGTACGTCATGGGTGGCAAGGTGTTCCCGACCCATGACATACAGGTACGTCATGAACATTTTTGCCGCTACTCGCGGCATCCCGCAGCGCCCGGTAAGATGGTGGCTATCACTGATAGCCAGCCATCTTACCATGCGACCACGGGGGGTTTCATCCCCCACCCCCCCCCCCAGCGATCGCTGCTATCAGCTGGTCAACTCTGACTAGCTAATAGCAGCGTTTCGCTATCAGAATATTTAGCAGCGCGGTGTGTAAGTCCCGATCACGGGGATCGGGACACACACCGCTCTGCTAAGTGTCCCTTACCCATCCCCCGGCATCACTTACCCGACCATGCGGTGTCCCGAGTGGTCCCGTTGCGAGCGACGTCCTCCAGGCGGTCCCGGCGGCGCTGCGTCCCGGCGGCGCAGGTTGACCGCCAGATGAAGGGGCAGCCGACACGCCCCCTCAAAAAAAGCGCTATAGCAGAGCCAGAAATTGCCAAAGGCAGCGCTGCATCAGTCCCCCAAAAAATGTGAGTTCCTGGATTTAAATATCTATATTCAGGATGGCTGTTCGCATACTGCCAACTATTTTAAGGAGGTGAATGCAAACAGATACCTCGACTTTAACAGTTGCCATCTTAAATAATGGAAGAAGAACATTCCATTCGGTCAAATGAAAAGAATCCGAAGGAATTGTTCTTCCACACAAAAATACCTACAACAACTAGAGAACCTGGAGGATCGTTTTAAACAAAAAGGGTATCCCAAACCCCTTATACAAGGAGCACGCCAGAGAGTGGACGAATTAGAACAAAGTGCTTGCTTGAAAAATAATAAACAGGGTAATGCAGAGGGGGGTTATAATGATGAATTTGATTCTGTTTTTCTAACTAGGTATTACACTTCACACACCAATATTTTTTTATAATTTTTTTTTATTTTTTTTTTGTATAGGTAATATCACCAGCTCATATTATTGTGTCATGATTACTGGCACCATATGTAGTCCCCCAGTTATTCTTCTTTAGATGTTTTCCGTGTCCTGTGCAGTATCTCTCCCAGAAGTCCACTTGATGGCCCCCGTGGTGGTCTACACCCCGAAGTCATCAATTTTTACTCTAAGAGAGAGTGTGCAGCTGTTTCTGGAGACGGTCAACAATAACCTCTGCATGGTGGAATAATAGGTCACGATGTTTATCAGGATCAGTAGAAGCATCACCCACTCGATGATTATGATGGGGATTTCACGGATCTCGTCCCAGTCTTCATCATTATGGAATAATTCCTTTAATGTTTCATATCCAAAATAGAAAACTACACAGACAAAAGTCAGGCCACAGCAGGTGCATCTACTATGGTGGATGACTTTTTTTGCTCCTGGTAATTTATACATCTGGATGGACTGCCCAAGGTAGTATAAGGCTTCACATGTAATGGAAATTATCGTGCTGACAAAGTGTATCCTGGGATATTCTTCGGGGGACAATACATGCATAACAGCTGTGGAAAAACAGGAGGCCCACACAATGGCCAGCAGGATCCTCTGGATCAGGACCTGATGACCCCTGAACTCTTCAGTATGCATAACCATATACTTATAAATAAGAAAGGTTAGTACCAAAGTGCCAATGGACGTCCCTATAAATCCAATTCTGAATAATATGCTTTCGGGAAAGACATTTCCCACGTCACTGTGAAGGAAAAGAAACCAATGTTATTATGGATATTTCCTCACTCCCAACCCATGAAATAAGAATCATTTGCTTGTTTATCTTACCTGATGCTCATCAGTGGCGAGGCTGCATGGCCGAGGACGACCGTCATGATGTAGCTGGTGGCAAGCCAGGCCGCACACCAAAACGCCAACAGGAGGGGGACGAACCCCAGTCCTTTTAGCTCCATTTCAGACAAGTAGAAAAAGAAGACGCTAATCTCACTATTCTCACTAATCGCACTGGAACAGACTGAAGGCTCGGGTGGCTGTCAGTGGGATGTCAGGCCTCCAGCTGTCTATGACATCACATGTGACATGTCAGAATGACTGCTTGTTTCTTTGAGCTGCCATGATTTAGTATCTGCTATAGACAGAACCTGATGTTTTTACTATGGACCTTACAGACCTCAGAACCCAAGTAATTAGTGCAGGGGCTCCATTTTGATCATCTCATATTTCACATTATTTGAGTTCCAGGGCTCAGATACATTTGCACCCTCTATAGCAGTGGTCTTCAAGCTGTGAACCCCCAACCGCTGCAGAACCACAACTCCCAGCATGCCCAGACAGCAACTTTGCATAAGGAAATAGTCTAATTAAACTTTTCTTATATATAGAATCCCTGAAATCTCCAATCTCTCCTTTTATTGCTTTATGATCTGTGTTACTTATTTGTAAAAAACAATGTTTGTGATTGTCTTCCCCCCACACACTTATGGGCTATCTCTTCAAACGACTTTATTTGACCTAAAGCGTATAATTGATTTACATAAATAAGCCCCTTTTCATCCAAAAGAGTGAATCTTTAATTTTAAGGAACTCTTTAAGTGCTTTATTCGACCATAATGAAGTAAAGTCAAAACTCCATGTGATTTAAAAAATAAATTTAAGTTCCCCCCATACTTAATTATCTAGATATGCATGGGTGTAGTGAGTATCCCAGCTTCCAAAATCTCAAAAATATCCTTCATTTTTCAGAGGCTTTTTCAAAAATGAAAGAAGCGATCTGATTGGTTGCTATGGGCAACTCAGAAACTTTTCCTCTGGGCAGGTTTTGATAAATCTCCCTCTATGGGGGAGATTCATTAAGACCAGTGTAGAGGAAGAGTTGTGCAGTTGCCCATAGCAACCAGATTGCTTCTTTCATTTTTCACAATGCCTTTGCAAAATGAAAGAAGCGATCTGATTGGTTGCTATGGGCAACTCAGCATATTTTCCTGGAAAAGTTTCTGAGTTGCCCATAGCAACCAATCAGATTACTTCCTTCATTTTTCAGAGACTTTTTCAAAAATGAAAGAAGCGATCTGATTGGTTGCTATGGGCAACTCAGCAGCTTTCCCCATAGACCACAATGGGCCTACTGGTTTCAATGGGCAAAAAATCAGAGTTAATGCACTAGACACAGTTCTCTATACCATTAACCCCTTCCCGACCTATGACATACCTGTACGTCATGGGTGGCAAGGTGTTCCCGACCCATGACATACAGGTACGTCATGAACATTTTTGCCGCTACTCGCGGCATCCCGCAGCGCCCGGTAAGATGGTGGCTATCACTGATAGCCAGCCATCTTACCATGCGACCACGGGGGGTTTCATCCCCCACCCCCCCCCCCCAGCGATCGCTGCTATCAGCTGGTCAACTCTGACTAGCTAATAGCAGCGTTTCGCTATCAGAATATTTAGCAGCGCGGTGTGTAAGTCCCGATCACGGGGATCGGGACACACACCGCTCTGCTAAGTGTCCCTTACCCATCCCCCGGCATCACTTACCCGACCATGCGGTGTCCCGAGTGGTCCCGTTGCGAGCGACGTCCTCCAGGCGGTCCCGGCGGCGCTGCGTCCCGGCGGCGCAGGTTGACCGCCAGATGAAGGGGCAGCCGACACGCCCCCTCAAAAAAAGCGCTATAGCAGAGCCAGAAATTGCCAAAGGCAGCGCTGCATCAGTCCCCCAAAAAATGTGAGTTCCTGGATTTAAATATCTATATTCAGGATGGCTGTTCGCATACTGCCAACTATTTTAAGGAGGTGAATGCAAACAGATACCTCGACTTTAACAGTTGCCATCTTAAATAATGGAAGAAGAACATTCCATTCGGTCAAATGAAAAGAATCCGAAGGAATTGTTCTTCCACACAAAAATACCTACAACAACTAGAGAACCTGGAGGATCGTTTTAAACAAAAAGGGTATCCCAAACCCCTTATACAAGGAGCACGCCAGAGAGTGGACGAATTAGAACAAAGTGCTTGCTTGAAAAATAATAAACAGGGTAATGCAGAGGGGGGTTATAATGATGAATTTGATTCTGTTTTTCTAACTAGGTATTACACTTCACACACCAATATTTTTTTATAATTTTTTTTTTTTTTTTTTTTGTATAGGTAATATCACCAGCTCATATTATTGTGTCATGATTACTGGCACCATATGTAGTCCCCCAGTTATTCTTCTTTAGATGTTTTCCGTGTCCTGTGCAGTATCTCTCCCAGAAGTCCACTTGATGGCCCCCGTGGTGGTCTACACCCCGAAGTCATCAATTTTTACTCTAAGAGAGAGTGTGCAGCTGTTTCTGGAGACGGTCAACAATAACCTCTGCATGGTGGAATAATAGGTCACGATGTTTATCAGGATCAGTAGAAGCATCACCCACTCGATGATTATGATGGGGATTTCACGGATCTCGTCCCAGTCTTCATCATTATGGAATAATTCCTTTAATGTTTCATATCCAAAATAGAAAACTACACAGACAAAAGTCAGGCCACAGCAGGTGCATCTACTATGGTGGATGACTTTTTTTGCTCCTGGTAATTTATACATCTGGATGGACTGCCCAAGGTAGTATAAGGCTTCACATGTAATGGAAATTATCGTGCTGACAAAGTGTATCCTGGGATATTCTTCGGGGGACAATACATGCATAACAGCTGTGGAAAAACAGGAGGCCCACACAATGGCCAGCAGGATCCTCTGGATCAGGACCTGATGACCCCTGAACTCTTCAGTATGCATAACCATATACTTATAAATAAGAAAGGTTAGTACCAAAGTGCCAATGGACGTCCCTATAAATCCAATTCTGAATAATATGCTTTCGGGAAAGACATTTCCCACGTCACTGTGAAGGAAAAGAAACCAATGTTATTATGGATATTTCCTCACTCCCAACCCATGAAATAAGAATCATTTGCTTGTTTATCTTACCTGATGCTCATCAGTGGCCAGGCTGCATGGCCGAGGACGACCGTCATGATGTAGCTGGTGGCAAGCCAGGCCGCACACCAAAACGCCAACAGGAGGGGGACGAACCCCAGTCCTTTTAGCTCCATTTCAGACAAGTAGAAAAAGAAGACGCTAATCTCACTATTCTCACTAATCGCACTGGAACAGACTGAAGGCTCGGGCGGCTGTCAGTGGGATGTCAGGCCTCCAGCTGTCTATGACATCACATGTGACATGTCAGAATGACTGCTTGTTTCTTTGAGCTGCCATGATTTAGTATCTGCTATAGACAGAACCTGATGTTTTTACTATGGACCTTACAGACCTCAGAACCCAAGTAATTAGTGCAGGGGCTCCATTTTGATCATCTCATATTTCACATTATTTGAGTTCCAGGGCTCAGATACA
Organism: Hyla sarda; assembly: GCF_029499605.1. Taxonomy (NCBI): domain Eukaryota; kingdom Metazoa; phylum Chordata; class Amphibia; order Anura; family Hylidae; genus Hyla; species Hyla sarda. Next base: position 108,663 of record NW_026607704.1, on the reverse strand, counting down.
TTTGCACCCTCTATAGCAGTGGTCTTCAAGCTGTGAACCCCCAACCGCTGCAGAACCACAACTCCCAGCATGCCCAGACAGCAACTTTGCATAAGGAAATAGTCTAATTAAACTTTTCTTATATATAGAATCCCTGAAATCTCCAATCTCTCCTTTTATTGCTTTATGATCTGTGTTACTTATTTGTAAAAAACAATGTTTGTGATTGTCTTCCCCCCACACACTTATGGGCTATCTCTTCAAACGACTTTATTTGACCTAAAGCGTATAATTGATTTACATAAATAAGCCCCTTTTCATCCAAAAGAGTGAATCTTTAATTTTAAGGAACTCTTTAAGTGCTTTATTCGACCATAATGAAGTAAAGTCAAAACTCCATGTGATTTAAAAAATAAATTTAAGTTCCCCCCATACTTAATTATCTAGATATGCATGGGTGTAGTGAGTATCCCAGCTTCCAAAATCTCAAAAATATCCTTCATTTTTCAGAGGCTTTTTCAAAAATGAAAGAAGCGATCTGATTGGTTGCTATGGGCAACTCAGAAACTTTTCCTCTGGGCAGGTTTTGATAAATCTCCCTCTATGGGGGAGATTCATTAAGACCAGTGTAGAGGAAGAGTTGTGCAGTTGCCCATAGCAACCAGATTGCTTCTTTCATTTTTCACAATGCCTTTGCAAAATGAAAGAAGCGATCTGATTGGTTGCTATGGGCAACTCAGCATATTTTCCTGGAAAAGTTTCTGAGTTGCCCATAGCAACCAATCAGATTACTTCCTTCATTTTTCAGAGACTTTTTCAAAAATGAAAGAAGCGATCTGATTGGTTGCTATGGGCAACTCAGCAGCTTTCCCCATAGACCACAATGGGCCTACTGGTTTCAATGGGCAAAAAATCAGAGTTAATGCACTAGACACAGTTCTCTATACCATTAACCCCTTCCCGACCTATGACATACCTGTACGTCATGGGTGGCAAGGTGTTCCCGACCCATGACATACAGGTACGTCATGAACATTTTTGCCGCTACTCGCGGCATCCCGCAGCGCCCGGTAAGATGGTGGCTATCACTGATAGCCAGCCATCTTACCATGCGACCACGGGGGGTTTCATCCCCCACCCCCCCCCCCCAGCGATCGCTGCTATCAGCTGGTCAACTCTGACTAGCTAATAGCAGCGTTTCGCTATCAGAATATTTAGCAGCGCGGTGTGTAAGTCCCGATCACGGGGATCGGGACACACACCGCTCTGCTAAGTGTCCCTTACCCATCCCCCGGCATCACTTACCCGACCATGCGGTGTCCCGAGTGGTCCCGTTGCGAGCGACGTCCTCCAGGCGGTCCCGGCGGCGCTGCGTCCCGGCGGCGCAGGTTGACCGCCAGATGAAGGGGCAGCCGACACGCCCCCTCAAAAAAAGCGCTATAGCAGAGCCAGAAATTGCCAAAGGCAGCGCTGCATCAGTCCCCCAAAAAATGTGAGTTCCTGGATTTAAATATCTATATTCAGGATGGCTGTTCGCATACTGCCAACTATTTTAAGGAGGTGAATGCAAACAGATACCTCGACTTTAACAGTTGCCATCTTAAATAATGGAAGAAGAACATTCCATTCGGTCAAATGAAAAGAATCCGAAGGAATTGTTCTTCCACACAAAAATACCTACAACAACTAGAGAACCTGGAGGATCGTTTTAAACAAAAAGGGTATCCCAAACCCCTTATACAAGGAGCACGCCAGAGAGTGGACGAATTAGAACAAAGTGCTTGCTTGAAAAATAATAAACAGGGTAATGCAGAGGGGGGTTATAATGATGAATTTGATTCTGTTTTTCTAACTAGGTATTACACTTCACACACCAATATTTTTTTATAATTTTTTTTTTTTTTTTTTTTGTATAGGTAATATCACCAGCTCATATTATTGTGTCATGATTACTGGCACCATATGTAGTCCCCCAGTTATTCTTCTTTAGATGTTTTCCGTGTCCTGTGCAGTATCTCTCCCAGAAGTCCACTTGATGGCCCCCGTGGTGGTCTACACCCCGAAGTCATCAATTTTTACTCTAAGAGAGAGTGTGCAGCTGTTTCTGGAGACGGTCAACAATAACCTCTGCATGGTGGAATAATAGGTCACGATGTTTATCAGGATCAGTAGAAGCATCACCCACTCGATGATTATGATGGGGATTTCACGGATCTCGTCCCAGTCTTCATCATTATGGAATAATTCCTTTAATGTTTCATATCCAAAATAGAAAACTACACAGACAAAAGTCAGGCCACAGCAGGTGCATCTACTATGGTGGATGACTTTTTTTGCTCCTGGTAATTTATACATCTGGATGGACTGCCCAAGGTAGTATAAGGCTTCACATGTAATGGAAATTATCGTGCTGACAAAGTGTATCCTGGGATATTCTTCGGGGGACAATACATGCATAACAGCTGTGGAAAAACAGGAGGCCCACACAATGGCCAGCAGGATCCTCTGGATCAGGACCTGATGACCCCTGAACTCTTCAGTATGCATAACCATATACTTATAAATAAGAAAGGTTAGTACCAAAGTGCCAATGGACGTCCCTATAAATCCAATTCTGAATAATATGCTTTCGGGAAAGACATTTCCCACGTCACTGTGAAGGAAAAGAAACCAATGTTATTATGGATATTTCCTCACTCCCAACCCATGAAATAAGAATCATTTGCTTGTTTATCTTACCTGATGCTCATCAGTGGCGAGGCTGCATGGCCGAGGACGACCGTCATGATGTAGCTGGTGGCAAGCCAGGCCGCACACCAAAACGCCAACAGGAGGGGGACGAACCCCAGTCCTTTTAGCTCCATTTCAGACAAGTAGAAAAAGAAGACGCTAATCTCACTATTCTCACTAATCGCACTGGAACAGACTGAAGGCTCGGGCGGCTGTCAGTGGGATGTCAGGCCTCCAGCTGTCTATGACATCACATGTGACATGTCAGAATGACTGCTTGTTTCTTTGAGCTGCCATGATTTAGTATCTGCTATAGACAGAACCTGATGTTTTTACTATGGACCTTACAGACCTCAGAACCCAAGTAATTAGTGCAGGGGCTCCATTTTGATCATCTCATATTTCACATTATTTGAGTTCCAGGGCTCAGATACATTTGCACCCTCTATAGCAGTGGTCTTCAAGCTGTGAACCCCCAACCGCTGCAGAACCACAACTCCCAGCATGCCCAGACAGCAACTTTGCATAAGGAAATAGTCTAATTAAACTTTTCTTATATATAGAATCCCTGAAATCTCCAATCTCTCCTTTTATTGCTTTATGATCTGTGTTACTTATTTGTAAAAAACAATGTTTGTGATTGTCTTCCCCCCACACACTTATGGGCTATCTCTTCAAACGACTTTATTTGACCTAAAGCGTATAATTGATTTACATAAATAAGCCCCTTTTCATCCAAAAGAGTGAATCTTTAATTTTAAGGAACTCTTTAAGTGCTTTATTCGACCATAATGAAGTAAAGTCAAAACTCCATGTGATTTAAAAAATAAATTTAAGTTCCCCCCATACTTAATTATCTAGATATGCATGGGTGTAGTGAGTATCCCAGCTTCCAAAATCTCAAAAATATCCTTCATTTTTCAGAGGCTTTTTCAAAAATGAAAGAAGCGATCTGATTGGTTGCTATGGGCAACTCAGAAACTTTTCCTCTGGGCAGGTTTTGATAAATCTCCCTCTATGGGGGAGATTCATTAAGACCAGTGTAGAGGAAGAGTTGTGCAGTTGCCCATAGCAACCAGATTGCTTCTTTCATTTTTCACAATGCCTTTGCAAAATGAAAGAAGCGATCTGATTGGTTGCTATGGGCAACTCAGCATATTTTCCTGGAAAAGTTTCTGAGTTGCCCATAGCAACCAATCAGATTACTTCCTTCATTTTTCAGAGACTTTTTCAAAAATGAAAGAAGCGATCTGATTGGTTGCTATGGGCAACTCAGCAGCTTTCCCCATAGACCACAATGGGCCTACTGGTTTCAATGGGCAAAAAATCAGAGTTAATGCACTAGACACAGTTCTCTATACCATTAACCCCTTCCCGACCTATGACATACCTGTACGTCATGGGTGGCAAGGTGTTCCCGACCCATGACATACAGGTACGTCATGAACATTTTTGCCGCTACTCGCGGCATCCCGCAGCGCCCGGTAAGATGGTGGCTATCACTGATAGCCAGCCATCTTACCATGCGACCACGGGGGGTTTCATCCCCCACCCCCCCCCCCCAGCGATCGCTGCTATCAGCTGGTCAACTCTGACTAGCTAATAGCAGCGTTTCGCTATCAGAATATTTAGCAGCGCGGTGTGTAAGTCCCGATCACGGGGATCGGGACACACACCGCTCTGCTAAGTGTCCCTTACCCATCCCCCGGCATCACTTACCCGACCATGCGGTGTCCCGAGTGGTCCCGTTGCGAGCGACGTCCTCCAGGCGGTCCCGGCGGCGCTGCGTCCCGGCGGCGCAGGTTGACCGCCAGATGAAGGGGCAGCCGACACGCCCCCTCAAAAAAAGCGCTATAGCAGAGCCAGAAATTGCCAAAGGCAGCGCTGCATCAGTCCCCCAAAAAATGTGAGTTCCTGGATTTAAATATCTATATTCAGGATGGCTGTTCGCATACTGCCAACTATTTTAAGGAGGTGAATGCAAACAGATACCTCGACTTTAACAGTTGCCATCTTAAATAATGGAAGAAGAACATTCCATTCGGTCAAATGAAAAGAATCCGAAGGAATTGTTCTTCCACACAAAAATACCTACAACAACTAGAGAACCTGGAGGATCGTTTTAAACAAAAAGGGTATCCCAAACCCCTTATACAAGGAGCACGCCAGAGAGTGGACGAATTAGAACAAAGTGCTTGCTTGAAAAATAATAAACAGGGTAATGCAGAGGGGGGTTATAATGATGAATTTGATTCTGTTTTTCTAACTAGGTATTACACTTCACACACCAATATTTTTTTATAATTTTTTTTTTTTTTTTTTTTGTATAGGTAATATCACCAGCTCATATTATTGTGTCATGATTACTGGCACCATATGTAGTCCCCCAGTTATTCTTCTTTAGATGTTTTCCGTGTCCTGTGCAGTATCTCTCCCAGAAGTCCACTTGATGGCCCCCGTGGTGGTCTACACCCCGAAGTCATCAATTTTTACTCTAAGAGAGAGTGTGCAGCTGTTTCTGGAGACGGTCAACAATAACCTCTGCATGGTGGAATAATAGGTCACGATGTTTATCAGGATCAGTAGAAGCATCACCCACTCGATGATTATGATGGGGATTTCACGGATCTCGTCCCAGTCTTCATCATTATGGAATAATTCCTTTAATGTTTCATATCCAAAATAGAAAACTACACAGACAAAAGTCAGGCCACAGCAGGTGCATCTACTATGGTGGATGACTTTTTTTGCTCCTGGTAATTTATACATCTGGATGGACTGCCCAAGGTAGTATAAGGCTTCACATGTAATGGAAATTATCGTGCTGACAAAGTGTATCCTGGGATATTCTTCGGGGGACAATACATGCATAACAGCTGTGGAAAAACAGGAGGCCCACACAATGGCCAGCAGGATCCTCTGGATCACGACCTGATGACCCCTGAACTCTTCAGTATGCATAACCATATACTTATAAATAAGAAAGGTTAGTACCAAAGTGCCAATGGACGTCCCTATAAATCCAATTCTGAATAATATGCTTTCGGGAAAGACATTTCCCACGTCACTGTGAAGGAAAAGAAACCAATGTTATTATGGATATTTCCTCACTCCCAACCCATGAAATAAGAATCATTTGCTTGTTTATCTTACCTGATGCTCATCAGTGGCGAGGCTGCATGGCCGAGGACGACCGTCATGATGTAGCTGGTGGCAAGCCAGGCCGCACACCAAAACGCCAACAGGAGGGGGACGAACCCCAGTCCTTTTAGCTCCATTTCAGACAAGTAGAAAAAGAAGACGCTAATCTCACTATTCTCACTAATCGCACTGGAACAGACTGAAGGCTCGGGCGGCTGTCAGTGGGATGTCAGGCCTCCAGCTGTCTATGACATCACATGTGACATGTCAGAATGACTGCTTGTTTCTTTGAGCTGCCATGATTTAGTATCTGCTATAGACAGAACCTGATGTTTTTACTATGGACCTTACAGACCTCAGAACCCAAGTAATTAGTGCAGGGGCTCCATTTTGATCATCTCATATTTCACATTATTTGAGTTCCAGGGCTCAGATACATTTGCACCCTCTATAGCAGTGGTCTTCAAGCTGTGAACCCCCAACCGCTGCAGAACCACAACTCCCAGCATGCCCAGACAGCAACTTTGCATAAGGAAATAGTCTAATTAAACTTTTCTTATATATAGAATCCCTGAAATCTCCAATCTCTCCTTTTATTGCTTTATGATCTGTGTTACTTATTTGTAAAAAACAATGTTTGTGATTGTCTTCCCCCCACACACTTATGGGCTATCTCTTCAAACGACTTTATTTGACCTAAAGCGTATAATTGATTTACATAAATAAGCCCCTTTTCATCCAAAAGAGTGAATCTTTAATTTTAAGGAACTCTTTAAGTGCTTTATTCGACCATAATGAAGTAAAGTCAAAACTCCATGTGATTTAAAAAATAAATTTAAGTTCCCCCCATACTTAATTATCTAGATATGCATGGGTGTAGTGAGTATCCCAGCTTCCAAAATCTCAAAAATATCCTTCATTTTTCAGAGGCTTTTTCAAAAATGAAAGAAGCGATCTGATTGGTTGCTATGGGCAACTCAGAAACTTTTCCTCTGGGCAGGTTTTGATAAATCTCCCTCTATGGGGGAGATTCATTAAGACCAGTGTAGAGGAAGAGTTGTGCAGTTGCCCATAGCAACCAGATTGCTTCTTTCATTTTTCACAATGCCTTTGCAAAATGAAAGAAGCGATCTGATTGGTTGCTATGGGCAACTCAGCATATTTTCCTGGAAAAGTTTCTGAGTTGCCCATAGCAACCAATCAGATTACTTCCTTCATTTTTCAGAGACTTTTTCAAAAATGAAAGAAGCGATCTGATTGGTTGCTATGGGCAACTCAGCAGCTTTCCCCATAGACCACAATGGGCCTACTGGTTTCAATGGGCAAAAAATCAGAGTTAATGCACTAGACACAGTTCTCTATACCATTAACCCCTTCCCGACCTATGACATACCTGTACGTCATGGGTGGCAAGGTGTTCCCGACCCATGACATACAGGTACGTCATGAACATTTTTGCCGCTACTCGCGGCATCCCGCAGCGCCCGGTAAGATGGTGGCTATCACTGATAGCCAGCCATCTTACCATGCGACCACGGGGGGTTTCATCCCCCACCCCCCCCCCCAGCGATCGCTGCTATCAGCTGGTCAACTCTGACTAGCTAATAGCAGCGTTTCGCTATCAGAATATTTAGCAGCGCGGTGTGTAAGTCCCGATCACGGGGATCGGGACACACACCGCTCTGCTAAGTGTCCCTTACCCATCCCCCGGCATCACTTACCCGACCATGCGGTGTCCCGAGTGGTCCCGTTGCGAGCGACGTCCTCCAGGCGGTCCCGGCGGCGCTGCGTCCCGGCGGCGCAGGTTGACCGCCAGATGAAGGGGCAGCCGACACGCCCCCTCAAAAAAAGCGCTATAGCAGAGCCAGAAATTGCCAAAGGCAGCGCTGCATCAGTCCCCCAAAAAATGTGAGTTCCTGGATTTAAATATCTATATTCAGGATGGCTGTTCGCATACTGCCAACTATTTTAAGGAGGTGAATGCAAACAGATACCTCGACTTTAACAGTTGCCATCTTAAATAATGGAAGAAGAACATTCCATTCGGTCAAATGAAAAGAATCCGAAGGAATTGTTCTTCCACACAAAAATACCTACAACAACTAGAGAACCTGGAGGATCGTTTTAAACAAAAAGGGTATCCCAAACCCCTTATACAAGGAGCACGCCAGAGAGTGGACGAATTAGAACAAAGTGCTTGCTTGAAAAATAATAAACAGGGTAATGCAGAGGGGGGTTATAATGATGAATTTGATTCTGTTTTTCTAACTAGGTATTACACTTCACACACCAATATTTTTTTATAATTTTTTTTTTTTTTTTTTTTGTATAGGTAATATCACCAGCTCATATTATTGTGTCATGATTACTGGCACCATATGTAGTCCCCCAGTTATTCTTCTTTAGATGTTTTCCGTGTCCTGTGCAGTATCTCTCCCAGAAGTCCACTTGATGGCCCCCGTGGTGGTCTACACCCCGAAGTCATCAATTTTTACTCTAAGAGAGAGTGTGCAGCTGTTTCTGGAGACGGTCAACAATAACCTCTGCATGGTGGAATAATAGGTCACGATGTTTATCAGGATCAGTAGAAGCATCACCCACTCGATGATTATGATGGGGATTTCACGGATCTCGTCCCAGTCTTCATCATTATGGAATAATTCCTTTAATGTTTCATATCCAAAATAGAAAACTACACAGACAAAAGTCAGGCCACAGCAGGTGCATCTACTATGGTGGATGACTTTTTTTGCTCCTGGTAATTTATACATCTGGATGGACTGCCCAAGGTAGTATAAGGCTTCACATGTAATGGAAATTATCGTGCTGACAAAGTGTATCCTGGGATATTCTTCGGGGGACAATACATGCATAACAGCTGTGGAAAAACAGGAGGCCCACACAATGGCCAGCAGGATCCTCTGGATCAGGACCTGATGACCCCTGAACTCTTCAGTATGCATAACCATATACTTATAAATAAGAAAGGTTAGTACCAAAGTGCCAATGGACGTCCCTATAAATCCAATTCTGAATAATATGCTTTCGGGAAAGACATTTCCCACGTCACTGTGAAGGAAAAGAAACCAATGTTATTATGGATATTTCCTCACTCCCAACCCATGAAATAAGAATCATTTGCTTGTTTATCTTACCTGATGCTCATCAGTGGCGAGGCTGCATGGCCGAGGACGACCGTCATGATGTAGCTGGTGGCAAGCCAGGCCGCACACCAAAACGCCAACAGGAGGGGGACGAACCCCAGTCCTTTTAGCTCCATTTCAGACAAGTAGAAAAAGAAGACGCTAATCTCACTATTCTCACTAATCGCACTGGAACAGACTGAAGGCTCGGGCGGCTGTCAGTGGGATGTCAGGCCTCCAGCTGTCTATGACATCACATGTGACATGTCAGAATGACTGCTTGTTTCTTTGAGCTGCCATGATTTAGTATCTGCTATAGACAGAACCTGATGTTTTTACTATGGACCTTACAGACCTCAGAACCCAAGTAATTAGTGCAGGGGCTCCATTTTGATCATCTCATATTTCACATTATTTGAGTTCCAGGGCTCAGATACATTTGCACCCTCTATAGCAGTGGTCTTCAAGCTGTGAACCCCCAACCGCTGCAGAACCACAACTCCCAGCATGCCCAGACAGCAACTTTGCATAAGGAAATAGTCTAATTAAACTTTTCTTATATATAGAATCCCTGAAATCTCCAATCTCTCCTTTTATTGCTTTATGATCTGTGTTACTTATTTGTAAAAAACAATGTTTGTGATTGTCTTCCCCCCACACACTTATGGGCTATCTCTTCAAACGACTTTATTTGACCTAAAGCGTATAATTGATTTACATAAATAAGCCCCTTTTCATCCAAAAGAGTGAATCTTTAATTTTAAGGAACTCTTTAAGTGCTTTATTCGACCATAATGAAGTAAAGTCAAAACTCCATGTGATTTAAAAAATAAATTTAAGTTCCCCCCATACTTAATTATCTAGATATGCATGGGTGTAGTGAGTATCCCAGCTTCCAAAATCTCAAAAATATCCTTCATTTTTCAGAGGCTTTTTCAAAAATGAAAGAAGCGATCTGATTGGTTGCTATGGGCAACTCAGAAACTTTTCCTCTGGGCAGGTTTTGATAAATCTCCCTCTATGGGGGAGATTCATTAAGACCAGTGTAGAGGAAGAGTTGTGCAGTTGCCCATAGCAACCAGATTGCTTCTTTCATTTTTCACAATGCCTTTGCAAAATGAAAGAAGCGATCTGATTGGTTGCTATGGGCAACTCAGCATATTTTCCTGGAAAAGTTTCTGAGTTGCCCATAGCAACCAATCAGATTACTTCCTTCATTTTTCAGAGACTTTTTCAAAAATGAAAGAAGCGATCTGATTGGTTGCTATGGGCAACTCAGCAGCTTTCCCCATAGACCACAATGGGCCTACTGGTTTCAATGGGCAAAAAATCAGAGTTAATGCACTAGACACAGTTCTCTATACCATTAACCCCTTCCCGACCTATGACATACCTGTACGTCATGGGTGGCAAGGTGTTCCCGACCCATGACATACAGGTACGTCATGAACATTTTTGCCGCTACTCGCGGCATCCCGCAGCGCCCGGTAAGATGGTGGCTATCACTGATAGCCAGCCATCTTACCATGCGACCACGGGGGGTTTCATCCCCCACCCCCGCCCCAGCGATCGCTGCTATCAGCTGGTCAACTCTGACTAGCTAATAGCAGCGTTTCGCTATCAGAATATTTAGCAGCGCGGTGTGTAAGTCCCGATCACGGGGATCGGGACACACACCGCTCTGCTAAGTGTCCCTTACCCATCCCCCGGCATCACTTACCCGACCATGCGGTGTCCCGAGTGGTCCCGTTGCGAGCGACGTCCTCCAGGCGGTCCCGGCGGCGCTGCGTCCCGGCGGCGCAGGTTGACCGCCAGATGAAGGGGCAGCCGACACGCCCCCTCAAAAAAAGCGCTATAGCAGAGCCAGAAATTGCCAAAGGCAGCGCTGCATCAGTCCCCCAAAAAATGTGAGTTCCTGGATTTAAATATCTATATTCAGGATGGCTGTTCGCATACTGCCAACTATTTTAAGGAGGTGAATGCAAACAGATACCTCGACTTTAACAGTTGCCATCTTAAATAATGGAAGAAGAACATTCCATTCGGTCAAATGAAAAGAATCCGAAGGAATTGTTCTTCCACACAAAAATACCTACAACAACTAGAGAACCTGGAGGATCGTTTTAAACAAAAAGGGTATCCCAAACCCCTTATACAAGGAGCACGCCAGAGAGTGGACGAATTAGAACAAAGTGCTTGCTTGAAAAATAATAAACAGGGTAATGCAGAGGGGGGTTATAATGATGAATTTGGTTCTGTTTTTCTAACTAGGTATTACACTTCACACACCAATATTTTTTTATAATTTTTTTTTTTTTTTTTTTTGTATAGGTAATATCACCAGCTCATATTATTGTGTCATGATTACTGGCACCATATGTAGTCCCCCAGTTATTCTTCTTTAGATGTTTTCCGTGTCCTGTGCAGTATCTCTCCCAGAAGTCCACTTGATGGCCCCCGTGGTGGTCTACACCCCGAAGTCATCAATTTTTACTCTAAGAGAGAGTGTGCAGCTGTTTCTGGAGACGGTCAACAATAACCTCTGCATGGTGGAATAATAGGTCACGATGTTTATCAGGATCAGTAGAAGCATCACCCACTCGATGATTATGATGGGGATTTCACGGATCTCGTCCCAGTCTTCATCATTATGGAATAATTCCTTTAATGTTTCATATCCAAAATAGAAAACTACACAGACAAAAGTCAGGCCACAGCAGGTGCATCTACTATGGTGGATGACTTTTTTTGCTCCTGGTAATTTATACATCTGGATGGACTGCCCAAGGTAGTATAAGGCTTCACATGTAATGGAAATTATCGTGCTGACAAAGTGTATCCTGGGATATTCTTCGGGGGACAATACATGCATAACAGCTGTGGAAAAACAGGAGGCCCACACAATGGCCAGCAGGATCCTCTGGATCAGGACCTGATGACCCCTGAACTCTTCAGTATGCATAACCATATACTTATAAATAAGAAAGGTTAGTACCAAAGTGCCAATGGACGTCCCTATAAATCCAATTCTGAATAATATGCTTTCGGGAAAGACATTTCCCACGTCACTGTGAAGGAAAAGAAACCAATGTTATTATGGATATTTCCTCACTCCCAACCCATGAAATAAGAATCATTTGCTTGTTTATCTTACCTGATGCTCATCAGTGGCGAGGCTGCATGGCCGAGGACGACCGTCATGATGTAGCTGGTGGCAAGCCAGGCCGCACACCAAAACGCCAACAGGAGGGGGACGAACCCCAGTCCTTTTAGCTCCATTTCAGACAAGTAGAAAAAGAAGACGCTAATCTCACTATTCTCACTAATCGCACTGGAACAGACTGAAGGCTCGGGTGGCTGTCAGTGGGATGTCAGGCCTCCAGCTGTCTATGACATCACATGTGACATGTCAGAATGACTGCTTGTTTCTTTGAGCTGCCATGATTTAGTATCTGCTATAGACAGAACCTGATGTTTTTACTATGGACCTTACAGACCTCAGAACCCAAGTAATTAGTGCAGGGGCTCCATTTTGATCATCTCATATTTCACATTATTTGAGTTCCAGGGCTCAGATACATTTGCACCCTCTATAGCAGTGGTCTTCAAGCTGTGAACCCCCAACCGCTGCAGAACCACAACTCCCAGCATGCCCAGACAGCAACTTTGCATAAGGAAATAGTCTAATTAAACTTTTCTTATATATAGAATCCCTGAAATCTCCAATCTCTCCTTTTATTGCTTTATGATCTGTGTTACTTATTTGTAAAAAACAATGTTTGTGATTGTCTTCCCCCCACACACTTATGGGCTATCTCTTCAAACGACTTTATTTGACCTAAAGCGTATAATTGATTTACATAAATAAGCCCCTTTTCATCCAAAAGAGTGAATCTTTAATTTTAAGGAACTCTTTAAGTGCTTTATTCGACCATAATGAAGTAAAGTCAAAACTCCATGTGATTTAAAAAATAAATTTAAGTTCCCCCCATACTTAATTATCTAGATATGCATGGGTGTAGTGAGTATCCCAGCTTCCAAAATCTCAAAAATATCCTTCATTTTTCAGAGGCTTTTTCAAAAATGAAAGAAGCGATCTGATTGGTTGCTATGGGCAACTCAGAAACTTTTCCTCTGGGCAGGTTTTGATAAATCTCCCTCTATGGGGGAGATTCATTAAGACCAGTGTAGAGGAAGAGTTGTGCAGTTGCCCATAGCAACCAGATTGCTTCTTTCATTTTTCACAATGCCTTTGCAAAATGAAAGAAGCGATCTGATTGGTTGCTATGGGCAACTCAGCATATTTTCCTGGAAAAGTTTCTGAGTTGCCCATAGCAACCAATCAGATTACTTCCTTCATTTTTCAGAGACTTTTTCAAAAATGAAAGAAGCGATCTGATTGGTTGCTATGGGCAACTCAGCAGCTTTCCCCATAGACCACAATGGGCCTACTGGTTTCAATGGGCAAAAAATCAGAGTTAATGCACTAGACACAGTTCTCTATACCATTAACCCCTTCCCGACCTATGACATACCTGTACGTCATGGGTGGCAAGGTGTTCCCGACCCATGACATACAGGTACGTCATGAACATTTTTGCCGCTACTCGCGGCATCCCGCAGCGCCCGGTAAGATGGTGGCTATCACTGATAGCCAGCCATCTTACCATGCGACCACGGGGGGTTTCATCCCCCACCCCCCCCCCCCAGCGATCGCTGCTATCAGCTGGTCAACTCTGACTAGCTAATAGCAGCGTTTCGCTATCAGAATATTTAGCAGCGCGGTGTGTAAGTCCCGATCACGGGGATCGGGACACACACCGCTCTGCTAAGTGTCCCTTACCCATCCCCCGGCATCACTTACCCGACCATGCGGTGTCCCGAGTGGTCCCGTTGCGAGCGACGTCCTCCAGGCGGTCCCGGCGGCGCTGCGTCCCGGCGGCGCAGGTTGACCGCCAGATGAAGGGGCAGCCGACACGCCCCCTCAAAAAAAGCGCTATAGCAGAGCCAGAAATTGCCAAAGGCAGCGCTGCATCAGTCCCCCAAAAAATGTGAGTTCCTGGATTTAAATATCTATATTCAGGATGGCTGTTCGCATACTGCCAACTATTTTAAGGAGGTGAATGCAAACAGATACCTCGACTTTAACAGTTGCCATCTTAAATAATGGAAGAAGAACATTCCATTCGGTCAAATGAAAAGAATCCGAAGGAATTGTTCTTCCACACAAAAATACCTACAACAACTAGAGAACCTGGAGGATCGTTTTAAACAAAAAGGGTATCCCAAACCCCTTATACAAGGAGCACGCCAGAGAGTGGACGAATTAGAACAAAGTGCTTGCTTGAAAAATAATAAACAGGGTAATGCAGAGGGGGGTTATAATGATGAATTTGATTCTGTTTTTCTAACTAGGTATTACACTTCACACACCAATATTTTTTTATAATTTTTTTTTTTTTTTTTTTTGTATAGGTAATATCACCAGCTCATATTATTGTGTCATGATTACTGGCACCATATGTAGTCCCCCAGTTATTCTTCTTTAGATGTTTTCCGTGTCCTGTGCAGTATCTCTCCCAGAAGTCCACTTGATGGCCCCCGTGGTGGTCTACACCCCGAAGTCATCAATTTTTACTCTAAGAGAGAGTGTGCAGCTGTTTCTGGAGACGGTCAACAATAACCTCTGCATGGTGGAATAATAGGTCACGATGTTTATCAGGATCAGTAGAAGCATCACCCACTCGATGATTATGATGGGGATTTCACGGATCTCGTCCCAGTCTTCATCATTATGGAATAATTCCTTTAATGTTTCATATCCAAAATAGAAAACTACACAGACAAAAGTCAGGCCACAGCAGGTGCATCTACTATGGTGGATGACTTTTTTTGCTCCTGGTAATTTATACATCTGGATGGACTGCCCAAGGTAGTATAAGGCTTCACATGTAATGGAAATTATCGTGCTGACAAAGTGTATCCTGGGATATTCTTCGGGGGACAATACATGCATAACAGCTGTGGAAAAACAGGAGGCCCACACAATGGCCAGCAGGATCCTCTGGATCAGGACCTGATGACCCCTGAACTCTTCAGTATGCATAACCATATACTTATAAATAAGAAAGGTTAGTACCAAAGTGCCAATGGACGTCCCTATAAATCCAATTCTGAATAATATGCTTTCGGGAAAGACATTTCCCACGTCACTGTGAAGGAAAAGAAACCAATGTTATTATGGATATTTCCTCACTCCCAACCCATGAAATAAGAATCATTTGCTTGTTTATCTTACCTGATGCTCATCAGTGGCCAGGCTGCATGGCCGAGGACGACCGTCATGATGTAGCTGGTGGCAAGCCAGGCCGCACACCAAAACGCCAACAGGAGGGGGACGAACCCCAGTCCTTTTAGCTCCATTTCAGACAAGTAGAAAAAGAAGACGCTAATCTCACTATTCTCACTAATCGCACTGGAACAGACTGAAGGCTCGGGCGGCTGTCAGTGGGATGTCAGGCCTCCAGCTGTCTATGACATCACATGTGACATGTCAGAATGACTGCTTGTTTCTTTGAGCTGCCATGATTTAGTATCTGCTATAGACAGAACCTGATGTTTTTACTATGGACCTTACAGACCTCAGAACCCAAGTAATTAGTGCAGGGGCTCCATTTTGATCATCTCATATTTCACATTATTTGAGTTCCAGGGCTCAGATACATTTGCACCCTCTATAGCAGTGGTCTTCAAGCTGTGAACCCCCAACCGCTGCAGAACCACAACTCCCAGCATGCCCAGACAGCAACTTTGCATAAGGAAATAGTCTAATTAAACTTTTCTTATATATAGAATCCCTGAAATCTCCAATCTCTCCTTTTATTGCTTTATGATCTGTGTTACTTATTTGTAAAAAACAATGTTTGTGATTGTCTTCCCCCCACACACTTATGGGCTATCTCTTCAAACGACTTTATTTGACCTAAAGCGTATAATTGATTTACATAAATAAGCCCCTTTTCATCCAAAAGAGTGAATCTTTAATTTTAAGGAACTCTTTAAGTGCTTTATTCGACCATAATGAAGTAAAGTCAAAACTCCATGTGATTTAAAAAATAAATTTAAGTTCCCCCCATACTTAATTATCTAGATATGCATGGGTGTAGTGAGTATCCCAGCTTCCAAAATCTCAAAAATATCCTTCATTTTTCAGAGGCTTTTTCAAAAATGAAAGAAGCGATCTGATTGGTTGCTATGGGCAACTCAGAAACTTTTCCTCTGGGCAGGTTTTGATAAATCTCCCTCTATGGGGGAGATTCATTAAGACCAGTGTAGAGGAAGAGTTGTGCAGTTGCCCATAGCAACCAGATTGCTTCTTTCATTTTTCACAATGCCTTTGCAAAATGAAAGAAGCGATCTGATTGGTTGCTATGGGCAACTCAGCATATTTTCCTGGAAAAGTTTCTGAGTTGCCCATAGCAACCAATCAGATTACTTCCTTCATTTTTCAGAGACTTTTTCAAAAATGAAAGAAGCGATCTGATTGGTTGCTATGGGCAACTCAGCAGCTTTCCCCATAGACCACAATGGGCCTACTGGTTTCAATGGGCAAAAAATCAGAGTTAATGCACTAGACACAGTTCTCTATACCATTAACCCCTTCCCGACCTATGACATACCTGTACGTCATGGGTGGCAAGGTGTTCCCGACCCATGACATACAGGTACGTCATGAACATTTTTGCCGCTACTCGCGGCATCCCGCAGCGCCCGGTAAGATGGTGGCTATCACTGATAGCCAGCCATCTTACCATGCGACCACGGGGGGTTTCATCCCCCACCCCCCCCCCCCAGCGATCGCTGCTATCAGCTGGTCAACTCTGACTAGCTAATAGCAGCGTTTCGCTATCAGAATATTTAGCAGCGCGGTGTGTAAGTCCCGATCACGGGGATCGGGACACACACCGCTCTGCTAAGTGTCCCTTACCCATCCCCCGGCATCACTTACCCGACCATGCGGTGTCCCGAGTGGTCCCGTTGCGAGCGACGTCCTCCAGGCGGTCCCGGCGGCGCTGCGTCCCGGCGGCGCAGGTTGACCGCCAGATGAAGGGGCAGCCGACACGCCCCCTCAAAAAAAGCGCTATAGCAGAGCCAGAAATTGCCAAAGGCAGCGCTGCATCAGTCCCCCAAAAAATGTGAGTTCCTGGATTTAAATATCTATATTCAGGATGGCTGTTCGCATACTGCCAACTATTTTAAGGAGGTGAATGCAAACAGATACCTCGACTTTAACAGTTGCCATCTTAAATAATGGAAGAAGAACATTCCATTCGGTCAAATGAAAAGAATCCGAAGGAATTGTTCTTCCACACAAAAATACCTACAACAACTAGAGAACCTGGAGGATCGTTTTAAACAAAAAGGGTATCCCAAACCCCTTATACAAGGAGCACGCCAGAGAGTGGACGAATTAGAACAAAGTGCTTGCTTGAAAAATAATAAACAGGGTAATGCAGAGGGGGGTTATAATGATGAATTTGATTCTGTTTTTCTAACTAGGTATTACACTTCACACACCAATATTTTTTTATAATTTTTTTTTTTTTTTTTTTTGTATAGGTAATATCACCAGCTCATATTATTGTGTCATGATTACTGGCACCATATGTAGTCCCCCAGTTATTCTTCTTTAGATGTTTTCCGTGTCCTGTGCAGTATCTCTCCCAGAAGTCCACTTGATGGCCCCCGTGGTGGTCTACACCCCGAAGTCATCAATTTTTACTCTAAGAGAGAGTGTGCAGCTGTTTCTGGAGACGGTCAACAATAACCTCTGCATGGTGGAATAATAGGTCACGATGTTTATCAGGATCAGTAGAAGCATCACCCACTCGATGATTATGATGGGGATTTCACGGATCTCGTCCCAGTCTTCATCATTATGGAATAATTCCTTTAATGTTTCATATCCAAAATAGAAAACTACACAGACAAAAGTCAGGCCACAGCAGGTGCATCTACTATGGTGGATGACTTTTTTTGCTCCTGGTAATTTATACATCTGGATGGACTGCCCAAGGTAGTATAAGGCTTCACATGTAATGGAAATTATCGTGCTGACAAAGTGTATCCTGGGATATTCTTCGGGGGACAATACATGCATAACAGCTGTGGAAAAACAGGAGGCCCACACAATGGCCAGCAGGATCCTCTGGATCAGGACCTGATGACCCCTGAACTCTTCAGTATGCATAACCATATACTTATAAATAAGAAAGGTTAGTACCAAAGTGCCAATGGACGTCCCTATAAATCCAATTCTGAATAATATGCTTTCGGGAAAGACATTTCCCACGTCACTGTGAAGGAAAAGAAACCAATGTTATTATGGATATTTCCTCACTCCCAACCCATGAAATAAGAATCATTTGCTTGTTTATCTTACCTGATGCTCATCAGTGGCGAGGCTGCATGGCCGAGGACGACCGTCATGATGTAGCTGGTGGCAAGCCAGGCCGCACACCAAAACGCCAACAGGAGGGGGACGAACCCCAGTCCTTTTAGCTCCATTTCAGACAAGTAGAAAAAGAAGACGCTAATCTCACTATTCTCACTAATCGCACTGGAACAGACTGAAGGCTCGGGCGGCTGTCAGTGGGATGTCAGGCCTCCAGCTGTCTATGACATCACATGTGACATGTCAGAATGACTGCTTGTTTCTTTGAGCTGCCATGATTTAGTATCTGCTATAGACAGAACCTGATGTTTTTACTATGGACCTTACAGACCTCAGAACCCAAGTAATTAGTGCAGGGGCTCCATTTTGATCATCTCATATTTCACATTATTTGAGTTCCAGGGCTCAGATACATTTGCACCCTCTATAGCAGTGGTCTTCAAGCTGTGAACCCCCAACCGCTGCAGAACCACAACTCCCAGCATGCCCAGACAGCAACTTTGCATAAGGAAATAGTCTAATTAAACTTTTCTTATATATAGAATCCCTGAAATCTCCAATCTCTCCTTTTATTGCTTTATGATCTGTGTTACTTATTTGTAAAAAACAATGTTTGTGATTGTCTTCCCCCCACACACTTATGGGCTATCTCTTCAAACGACTCTTCAAACGACTTTATTTGACCTAAAGCGTATAATTGATTTACATAAATAAGCCCCTTTTCATCCAAAAGAGTGAATCTTTAATTTTAAGGAACTCTTTAAGTGCTTTATTCGACCATAATGAAGTAAAGTCAAAACTCCATGTGATTTAAAAAATAAATTTAAGTTCCCCCCATACTTAATTATCTAGATATGCATGGGTGTAGTGAGTATCCCAGCTTCCAAAATCTCAAAAATATCCTTCATTTTTCAGAGGCTTTTTCAAAAATGAAAGAAGCGATCTGATTGGTTGCTATGGGCAACTCAGAAACTTTTCCTCTGGGCAGGTTTTGATAAATCTCCCTCTATGGGGGAGATTCATTAAGACCAGTGTAGAGGAAGAGTTGTGCAGTTGCCCATAGCAACCAGATTGCTTCTTTCATTTTTCACAATGCCTTTGCAAAATGAAAGAAGCGATCTGATTGGTTGCTATGGGCAACTCAGCATATTTTCCTGGAAAAGTTTCTGAGTTGCCCATAGCAACCAATCAGATTACTTCCTTCATTTTTCAGAGACTTTTTCAAAAATGAAAGAAGCGATCTGATTGGTTGCTATGGGCAACTCAGCAGCTTTCCCCATAGACCACAATGGGCCTACTGGTTTCAATGGGCAAAAAATCAGAGTTAATGCACTAGACACAGTTCTCTATACCATTAACCCCTTCCCGACCTATGACATACCTGTACGTCATGGGTGGCAAGGTGTTCCCGACCCATGACATACAGGTACGTCATGAACATTTTTGCCGCTACTCGCGGCATCCCGCAGCGCCCGGTAAGATGGTGGCTATCACTGATAGCCAGCCATCTTACCATGCGACCACGGGGGGTTTCATCCCCCACCCCCCCCCCCCAGCGATCGCTGCTATCAGCTGGTCAACTCTGACTAGCTAATAGCAGCGTTTCGCTATCAGAATATTTAGCAGCGCGGTGTGTAAGTCCCGATCACGGGGATCGGGACACACACCGCTCTGCTAAGTGTCCCTTACCCATCCCCCGGCATCACTTACCCGACCATGCGGTGTCCCGAGTGGTCCCGTTGCGAGCGACGTCCTCCAGGCGGTCCCGGCGGCGCTGCGTCCCGGCGGCGCAGGTTGACCGCCAGATGAAGGGGCAGCCGACACGCCCCCTCAAAAAAAGCGCTATAGCAGAGCCAGAAATTGCCAAAGGCAGCGCTGCATCAGTCCCCCAAAAAATGTGAGTTCCTGGATTTAAATATCTATATTCAGGATGGCTGTTCGCATACTGCCAACTATTTTAAGGAGGTGAATGCAAACAGATACCTCGACTTTAACAGTTGCCATCTTAAATAATGGAAGAAGAACATTCCATTCGGTCAAATGAAAAGAATCCGAAGGAATTGTTCTTCCACACAAAAATACCTACAACAACTAGAGAACCTGGAGGATCGTTTTAAACAAAAAGGGTATCCCAAACCCCTTATACAAGGAGCACGCCAGAGAGTGGACGAATTAGAACAAAGTGCTTGCTTGAAAAATAATAAACAGGGTAATGCAGAGGGGGGTTATAATGATGAATTTGATTCTGTTTTTCTAACTAGGTATTACACTTCACACACCAATATTTTTTTATAATTTTTTTTTTTTTTTTTTTTGTATAGGTAATATCACCAGCTCATATTATTGTGTCATGATTACTGGCACCATATGTAGTCCCCCAGTTATTCTTCTTTAGATGTTTTCCGTGTCCTGTGCAGTATCTCTCCCAGAAGTCCACTTGATGGCCCCCGTGGTGGTCTACACCCCGAAGTCATCAATTTTTACTCTAAGAGAGAGTGTGCAGCTGTTTCTGGAGACGGTCAACAATAACCTCTGCATGGTGGAATAATAGGTCACGATGTTTATCAGGATCAGTAGAAGCATCACCCACTCGATGATTATGATGGGGATTTCACGGATCTCGTCCCAGTCTTCATCATTATGGAATAATTCCTTTAATGTTTCATATCCAAAATAGAAAACTACACAGACAAAAGTCAGGCCACAGCAGGTGCATCTACTATGGTGGATGACTTTTTTTGCTCCTGGTAATTTATACATCTGGATGGACTGCCCAAGGTAGTATAAGGCTTCACATGTAATGGAAATTATCGTGCTGACAAAGTGTATCCTGGGATATTCTTCGGGGGACAATACATGCATAACAGCTGTGGAAAAACAGGAGGCCCACACAATGGCCAGCAGGATCCTCTGGATCAGGACCTGATGACCCCTGAACTCTTCAGTATGCATAACCATATACTTATAAATAAGAAAGGTTAGTACCAAAGTGCCAATGGACGTCCCTATAAATCCAATTCTGAATAATATGCTTTCGGGAAAGACATTTCCCACGTCACTGTGAAGGAAAAGAAACCAATGTTATTATGGATATTTCCTCACTCCCAACCCATGAAATAAGAATCATTTGCTTGTTTATCTTACCTGATGCTCATCAGTGGCCAGGCTGCATGGCCGAGGACGACCGTCATGATGTAGCTGGTGGCAAGCCAGGCCGCACACCAAAACGCCAACAGGAGGGGGACGAACCCCAGTCCTTTTAGCTCCATTTCAGACAAGTAGAAAAAGAAGACGCTAATCTCACTATTCTCACTAATCGCACTGGAACAGACTGAAGGCTCGGGCGGCTGTCAGTGGGATGTCAGGCCTCCAGCTGTCTATGACATCACATGTGACATGTCAGAATGACTGCTTGTTTCTTTGAGCTGCCATGATTTAGTATCTGCTATAGACAGAACCTGATGTTTTTACTATGGACCTTACAGACCTCAGAACCCAAGTAATTAGTGCAGGGGCTCCATTTTGATCATCTCATATTTCACATTATTTGAGTTCCAGGGCTCAGATACATTTGCACCCTCTATAGCAGTGGTCTTCAAGCTGTGAACCCCCAACCGCTGCAGAACCACAACTCCCAGCATGCCCAGACAGCAACTTTGCATAAGGAAATAGTCTAATTAAACTTTTCTTATATATAGAATCCCTGAAATCTCCAATCTCTCCTTTTATTGCTTTATGATCTGTGTTACTTATTTGTAAAAAACAATGTTTGTGATTGTCTTCCCCCCACACACTTATGGGCTATCTCTTCAAACGACTTTATTTGACCTAAAGCGTATAATTGATTTACATAAATAAGCCCCTTTTCATCCAAAAGAGTGAATCTTTAATTTTAAGGAACTCTTTAAGTGCTTTATTCGACCATAATGAAGTAAAGTCAAAACTCCATGTGATTTAAAAAATAAATTTAAGTTCCCCCCATACTTAATTATCTAGATATGCATGGGTGTAGTGAGTATCCCAGCTTCCAAAATCTCAAAAATATCCTTCATTTTTCAGAGGCTTTTTCAAAAATGAAAGAAGCGATCTGATTGGTTGCTATGGGCAACTCAGAAACTTTTCCTCTGGGCAGGTTTTGATAAATCTCCCTCTATGGGGGAGATTCATTAAGACCAGTGTAGAGGAAGAGTTGTGCAGTTGCCCATAGCAACCAGATTGCTTCTTTCATTTTTCACAATGCCTTTGCAAAATGAAAGAAGCGATCTGATTGGTTGCTATGGGCAACTCAGCATATTTTCCTGGAAAAGTTTCTGAGTTGCCCATAGCAACCAATCAGATTACTTCCTTCATTTTTCAGAGACTTTTTCAAAAATGAAAGAAGCGATCTGATTGGTTGCTATGGGCAACTCAGCAGCTTTCCCCATAGACCACAATGGGCCTACTGGTTTCAATGGGCAAAAAATCAGAGTTAATGCACTAGACACAGTTCTCTATACCATTAACCCCTTCCCGACCTATGACATACCTGTACGTCATGGGTGGCAAGGTGTTCCCGACCCATGACATACAGGTACGTCATGAACATTTTTGCCGCTACTCGCGGCATCCCGCAGCGCCCGGTAAGATGGTGGCTATCACTGATAGCCAGCCATCTTACCATGCGACCACGGGGGGTTTCATCCCCCACCCCCCCCCCCCAGCGATCGCTGCTATCAGCTGGTCAACTCTGACTAGCTAATAGCAGCGTTTCGCTATCAGAATATTTAGCAGCGCGGTGTGTAAGTCCCGATCACGGGGATCGGGACACACACCGCTCTGCTAAGTGTCCCTTACCCATCCCCCGGCATCACTTACCCGACCATGCGGTGTCCCGAGTGGTCCCGTTGCGAGCGACGTCCTCCAGGCGGTCCCGGCGGCGCTGCGTCCCGGCGGCGCAGGTTGACCGCCAGATGAAGGGGCAGCCGACACGCCCCCTCAAAAAAAGCGCTATAGCAGAGCCAGAAATTGCCAAAGGCAGCGCTGCATCAGTCCCCCAAAAAATGTGAGTTCCTGGATTTAAATATCTATATTCAGGATGGCTGTTCGCATACTGCCAACTATTTTAAGGAGGTGAATGCAAACAGATACCTCGACTTTAACAGTTGCCATCTTAAATAATGGAAGAAGAACATTCCATTCGGTCAAATGAAAAGAATCCGAAGGAATTGTTCTTCCACACAAAAATACCTACAACAACTAGAGAACCTGGAGGATCGTTTTAAACAAAAAGGGTATCCCAAACCCCTTATACAAGGAGCACGCCAGAGAGTGGACGAATTAGAACAAAGTGCTTGCTTGAAAAATAATAAACAGGGTAATGCAGAGGGGGGTTATAATGATGAATTTGATTCTGTTTTTCTAACTAGGTATTACACTTCACACACCAATATTTTTTTATAATTTTTTTTTTTTTTTTTTTTGTATAGGTAATATCACCAGCTCATATTATTGTGTCATGATTACTGGCACCATATGTAGTCCCCCAGTTATTCTTCTTTAGATGTTTTCCGTGTCCTGTGCAGTATCTCTCCCAGAAGTCCACTTGATGGCCCCCGTGGTGGTCTACACCCCGAAGTCATCAATTTTTACTCTAAGAGAGAGTGTGCAGCTGTTTCTGGAGACGGTCAACAATAACCTCTGCATGGTGGAATAATAGGTCACGATGTTTATCAGGATCAGTAGAAGCATCACCCACTCGATGATTATGATGGGGATTTCACGGATCTCGTCCCAGTCTTCATCATTATGGAATAATTCCTTTAATGTTTCATATCCAAAATAGAAAACTACACAGACAAAAGTCAGGCCACAGCAGGTGCATCTACTATGGTGGATGACTTTTTTTGCTCCTGGTAATTTATACATCTGGATGGACTGCCCAAGGTAGTATAAGGCTTCACATGTAATGGAAATTATCGTGCTGACAAAGTGTATCCTGGGATATTCTTCGGGGGACAATACATGCATAACAGCTGTGGAAAAACAGGAGGCCCACACAATGGCCAGCAGGATCCTCTGGATCAGGACCTGATGACCCCTGAACTCTTCAGTATGCATAACCATATACTTATAAATAAGAAAGGTTAGTACCAAAGTGCCAATGGACGTCCCTATAAATCCAATTCTGAATAATATGCTTTCGGGAAAGACATTTCCCACGTCACTGTGAAGGAAAAGAAACCAATGTTATTATGGATATTTCCTCACTCCCAACCCATGAAATAAGAATCATTTGCTTGTTTATCTTACCTGATGCTCATCAGTGGCGAGGCTGCATGGCCGAGGACGACCGTCATGATGTAGCTGGTGGCAAGCCAGGCCGCACACCAAAACGCCAACAGGAGGGGGACGAACCCCAGTCCTTTTAGCTCCATTTCAGACAAGTAGAAAAAGAAGACGCTAATCTCACTATTCTCACTAATCGCACTGGAACAGACTGAAGGCTCGGGCGGCTGTCAGTGGGATGTCAGGCCTCCAGCTGTCTATGACATCACATGTGACATGTCAGAATGACTGCTTGTTTCTTTGAGCTGCCATGATTTAGTATCTGCTATAGACAGAACCTGATGTTTTTACTATGGACCTTACAGACCTCAGAACCCAAGTAATTAGTGCAGGGGCTCCATTTTGATCATCTCATATTTCACATTATTTGAGTTCCAGGGCTCAGATACATTTGCACCCTCTATAGCAGTGGTCTTCAAGCTGTGAACCCCCAACCGCTGCAGAACCACAACTCCCAGCATGCCCAGACAGCAACTTTGCATAAGGAAATAGTCTAATTAAACTTTTCTTATATATAGAATCCCTGAAATCTCCAATCTCTCCTTTTATTGCTTTATGATCTGTGTTACTTATTTGTAAAAAACAATGTTTGTGATTGTCTTCCCCCCACACACTTATGGGCTATCTCTTCAAACGACTTTATTTGACCTAAAGCGTATAATTGATTTACATAAATAAGCCCCTTTTCATCCAAAAGAGTGAATCTTTAATTTTAAGGAACTCTTTAAGTGCTTTATTCGACCATAATGAAGTAAAGTCAAAACTCCATGTGATTTAAAAAATAAATTTAAGTTCCCCCCATACTTAATTATCTAGATATGCATGGGTGTAGTGAGTATCCCAGCTTCCAAAATCTCAAAAATATCCTTCATTTTTCAGAGGCTTTTTCAAAAATGAAAGAAGCGATCTGATTGGTTGCTATGGGCAACTCAGAAACTTTTCCTCTGGGCAGGTTTTGATAAATCTCCCTCTATGGGGGAGATTCATTAAGACCAGTGTAGAGGAAGAGTTGTGCAGTTGCCCATAGCAACCAGATTGCTTCTTTCATTTTTCACAATGCCTTTGCAAAATGAAAGAAGCGATCTGATTGGTTGCTATGGGCAACTCAGCATATTTTCCTGGAAAAGTTTCTGAGTTGCCCATAGCAACCAATCAGATTACTTCCTTCATTTTTCAGAGACTTTTTCAAAAATGAAAGAAGCGATCTGATTGGTTGCTATGGGCAACTCAGCAGCTTTCCCCATAGACCACAATGGGCCTACTGGTTTCAATGGGCAAAAAATCAGAGTTAATGCACTAGACACAGTTCTCTATACCATTAACCCCTTCCCGACCTATGACATACCTGTACGTCATGGGTGGCAAGGTGTTCCCGACCCATGACATACAGGTACGTCATGAACATTTTTGCCGCTACTCGCGGCATCCCGCAGCGCCCGGTAAGATGGTGGCTATCACTGATAGCCAGCCATCTTACCATG
Source organism: Hyla sarda (assembly GCF_029499605.1). Lineage (NCBI taxonomy): Eukaryota > Metazoa > Chordata > Amphibia > Anura > Hylidae > Hyla > Hyla sarda. Next base: position 82,411 of record NW_026607704.1, on the reverse strand, counting down.
CGACCACGGGGGGTTTCATCCCCCACCCCCCCCCCCCCAGCGATCGCTGCTATCAGCTGGTCAACTCTGACTAGCTAATAGCAGCGTTTCGCTATCAGAATATTTAGCAGCGCGGTGTGTAAGTCCCGATCACGGGGATCGGGACACACACCGCTCTGCTAAGTGTCCCTTACCCATCCCCCGGCATCACTTACCCGACCATGCGGTGTCCCGAGTGGTCCCGTTGCGAGCGACGTCCTCCAGGCGGTCCCGGCGGCGCTGCGTCCCGGCGGCGCAGGTTGACCGCCAGATGAAGGGGCAGCCGACACGCCCCCTCAAAAAAAGCGCTATAGCAGAGCCAGAAATTGCCAAAGGCAGCGCTGCATCAGTCCCCCAAAAAATGTGAGTTCCTGGATTTAAATATCTATATTCAGGATGGCTGTTCGCATACTGCCAACTATTTTAAGGAGGTGAATGCAAACAGATACCTCGACTTTAACAGTTGCCATCTTAAATAATGGAAGAAGAACATTCCATTCGGTCAAATGAAAAGAATCCGAAGGAATTGTTCTTCCACACAAAAATACCTACAACAACTAGAGAACCTGGAGGATCGTTTTAAACAAAAAGGGTATCCCAAACCCCTTATACAAGGAGCACGCCAGAGAGTGGACGAATTAGAACAAAGTGCTTGCTTGAAAAATAATAAACAGGGTAATGCAGAGGGGGGTTATAATGATGAATTTGATTCTGTTTTTCTAACTAGGTATTACACTTCACACACCAATATTTTTTTATAATTTTTTTTTATTTTTTTTTTGTATAGGTAATATCACCAGCTCATATTATTGTGTCATGATTACTGGCACCATATGTAGTCCCCCAGTTATTCTTCTTTAGATGTTTTCCGTGTCCTGTGCAGTATCTCTCCCAGAAGTCCACTTGATGGCCCCCTTGGTGGTCTACACCCCGAAGTCATCAATTTTTACTCTAAGAGAGAGTGTGCAGCTGTTTCTGGAGACGGTCAACAATAACCTCTGCATGGTGGAATAATAGGTCACGATGTTTATCAGGATCAGTAGAAGCATCACCCACTCGATGATTATGATGGGGATTTCACGGATCTCGTCCCAGTCTTCATCATTATGGAATAATTCCTTTAATGTTTCATATCCAAAATAGAAAACTACACAGACAAAAGTCAGGCCACAGCAGGTGCATCTACTATGGTGGATGACTTTTTTTGCTCCTGGTAATTTATACATCTGGATGGACTGCCCAAGGTAGTATAAGGCTTCACATGTAATGGAAATTATCGTGCTGACAAAGTGTATCCTGGGATATTCTTCGGGGGACAATACATGCATAACAGCTGTGGAAAAACAGGAGGCCCACACAATGGCCAGCAGGATCCTCTGGATCACGACCTGATGACCCCTGAACTCTTCAGTATGCATAACCATATACTTATAAATAAGAAAGGTTAGTACCAAAGTGCCAATGGACGTCCCTATAAATCCAATTCTGAATAATATGCTTTCGGGAAAGACATTTCCCACGTCACTGTGAAGGAAAAGAAACCAATGTTATTATGGATATTTCCTCACTCCCAACCCATGAAATAAGAATCATTTGCTTGTTTATCTTACCTGATGCTCATCAGTGGCGAGGCTGCATGGCCGAGGACGACCGTCATGATGTAGCTGGTGGCAAGCCAGGCCGCACACCAAAACGCCAACAGGAGGGGGACGAACCCCAGTCCTTTTAGCTCCATTTCAGACAAGTAGAAAAAGAAGACGCTAATCTCACTATTCTCACTAATCGCACTGGAACAGACTGAAGGCTCGGGCGGCTGTCAGTGGGATGTCAGGCCTCCAGCTGTCTATGACATCACATGTGACATGTCAGAATGACTGCTTGTTTCTTTGAGCTGCCATGATTTAGTATCTGCTATAGACAGAACCTGATGTTTTTACTATGGACCTTACAGACCTCAGAACCCAAGTAATTAGTGCAGGGGCTCCATTTTGATCATCTCATATTTCACATTATTTGAGTTCCAGGGCTCAGATACATTTGCACCCTCTATAGCAGTGGTCTTCAAGCTGTGAACCCCCAACCGCTGCAGAACCACAACTCCCAGCATGCCCAGACAGCAACTTTGCATAAGGAAATAGTCTAATTAAACTTTTCTTATATATAGAATCCCTGAAATCTCCAATCTCTCCTTTTATTGCTTTATGATCTGTGTTACTTATTTGTAAAAAACAATGTTTGTGATTGTCTTCCCCCCACACACTTATGGGCTATCTCTTCAAACGACTTTATTTGACCTAAAGCGTATAATTGATTTACATAAATAAGCCCCTTTTCATCCAAAAGAGTGAATCTTTAATTTTAAGGAACTCTTTAAGTGCTTTATTCGACCATAATGAAGTAAAGTCAAAACTCCATGTGATTTAAAAAATAAATTTAAGTTCCCCCCATACTTAATTATCTAGATATGCATGGGTGTAGTGAGTATCCCAGCTTCCAAAATCTCAAAAATATCCTTCATTTTTCAGAGGCTTTTTCAAAAATGAAAGAAGCGATCTGATTGGTTGCTATGGGCAACTCAGAAACTTTTCCTCTGGGCAGGTTTTGATAAATCTCCCTCTATGGGGGAGATTCATTAAGACCAGTGTAGAGGAAGAGTTGTGCAGTTGCCCATAGCAACCAGATTGCTTCTTTCATTTTTCACAATGCCTTTGCAAAATGAAAGAAGCGATCTGATTGGTTGCTATGGGCAACTCAGCATATTTTCCTGGAAAAGTTTCTGAGTTGCCCATAGCAACCAATCAGATTACTTCCTTCATTTTTCAGAGACTTTTTCAAAAATGAAAGAAGCGATCTGATTGGTTGCTATGGGCAACTCAGCAGCTTTCCCCATAGACCACAATGGGCCTACTGGTTTCAATGGGCAAAAAATCAGAGTTAATGCACTAGACACAGTTCTCTATACCATTAACCCCTTCCCGACCTATGACATACCTGTACGTCATGGGTGGCAAGGTGTTCCCGACCCATGACATACAGGTACGTCATGAACATTTTTGCCGCTACTCGCGGCATCCCGCAGCGCCCGGTAAGATGGTGGCTATCACTGATAGCCAGCCATCTTACCATGCGACCACGGGGGGTTTCATCCCCCACCCCCCCCCCCAGCGATCGCTGCTATCAGCTGGTCAACTCTGACTAGCTAATAGCAGCGTTTCGCTATCAGAATATTTAGCAGCGCGGTGTGTAAGTCCCGATCACGGGGATCGGGACACACACCGCTCTGCTAAGTGTCCCTTACCCATCCCCCGGCATCACTTACCCGACCATGCGGTGTCCCGAGTGGTCCCGTTGCGAGCGACGTCCTCCAGGCGGTCCCGGCGGCGCTGCGTCCCGGCGGCGCAGGTTGACCGCCAGATGAAGGGGCAGCCGACACGCCCCCTCAAAAAAAGCGCTATAGCAGAGCCAGAAATTGCCAAAGGCAGCGCTGCATCAGTCCCCCAAAAAATGTGAGTTCCTGGATTTAAATATCTATATTCAGGATGGCTGTTCGCATACTGCCAACTATTTTAAGGAGGTGAATGCAAACAGATACCTCGACTTTAACAGTTGCCATCTTAAATAATGGAAGAAGAACATTCCATTCGGTCAAATGAAAAGAATCCGAAGGAATTGTTCTTCCACACAAAAATACCTACAACAACTAGAGAACCTGGAGGATCGTTTTAAACAAAAAGGGTATCCCAAACCCCTTATACAAGGAGCACGCCAGAGAGTGGACGAATTAGAACAAAGTGCTTGCTTGAAAAATAATAAACAGGGTAATGCAGAGGGGGGTTATAATGATGAATTTGATTCTGTTTTTCTAACTAGGTATTACACTTCACACACCAATATTTTTTTATAATTTTTTTTTTTTTTTTTTTTGTATAGGTAATATCACCAGCTCATATTATTGTGTCATGATTACTGGCACCATATGTAGTCCCCCAGTTATTCTTCTTTAGATGTTTTCCGTGTCCTGTGCAGTATCTCTCCCAGAAGTCCACTTGATGGCCCCCGTGGTGGTCTACACCCCGAAGTCATCAATTTTTACTCTAAGAGAGAGTGTGCAGCTGTTTCTGGAGACGGTCAACAATAACCTCTGCATGGTGGAATAATAGGTCACGATGTTTATCAGGATCAGTAGAAGCATCACCCACTCGATGATTATGATGGGGATTTCACGGATCTCGTCCCAGTCTTCATCATTATGGAATAATTCCTTTAATGTTTCATATCCAAAATAGAAAACTACACAGACAAAAGTCAGGCCACAGCAGGTGCATCTACTATGGTGGATGACTTTTTTTGCTCCTGGTAATTTATACATCTGGATGGACTGCCCAAGGTAGTATAAGGCTTCACATGTAATGGAAATTATCGTGCTGACAAAGTGTATCCTGGGATATTCTTCGGGGGACAATACATGCATAACAGCTGTGGAAAAACAGGAGGCCCACACAATGGCCAGCAGGATCCTCTGGATCAGGACCTGATGACCCCTGAACTCTTCAGTATGCATAACCATATACTTATAAATAAGAAAGGTTAGTACCAAAGTGCCAATGGACGTCCCTATAAATCCAATTCTGAATAATATGCTTTCGGGAAAGACATTTCCCACGTCACTGTGAAGGAAAAGAAACCAATGTTATTATGGATATTTCCTCACTCCCAACCCATGAAATAAGAATCATTTGCTTGTTTATCTTACCTGATGCTCATCAGTGGCGAGGCTGCATGGCCGAGGACGACCGTCATGATGTAGCTGGTGGCAAGCCAGGCCGCACACCAAAACGCCAACAGGAGGGGGACGAACCCCAGTCCTTTTAGCTCCATTTCAGACAAGTAGAAAAAGAAGACGCTAATCTCACTATTCTCACTAATCGCACTGGAACAGACTGAAGGCTCGGGCGGCTGTCAGTGGGATGTCAGGCCTCCAGCTGTCTATGACATCACATGTGACATGTCAGAATGACTGCTTGTTTCTTTGAGCTGCCATGATTTAGTATCTGCTATAGACAGAACCTGATGTTTTTACTATGGACCTTACAGACCTCAGAACCCAAGTAATTAGTGCAGGGGCTCCATTTTGATCATCTCATATTTCACATTATTTGAGTTCCAGGGCTCAGATACATTTGCACCCTCTATAGCAGTGGTCTTCAAGCTGTGAACCCCCAACCGCTGCAGAACCACAACTCCCAGCATGCCCAGACAGCAACTTTGCATAAGGAAATAGTCTAATTAAACTTTTCTTATATATAGAATCCCTGAAATCTCCAATCTCTCCTTTTATTGCTTTATGATCTGTGTTACTTATTTGTAAAAAACAATGTTTGTGATTGTCTTCCCCCCACACACTTATGGGCTATCTCTTCAAACGACTTTATTTGACCTAAAGCGTATAATTGATTTACATAAATAAGCCCCTTTTCATCCAAAAGAGTGAATCTTTAATTTTAAGGAACTCTTTAAGTGCTTTATTCGACCATAATGAAGTAAAGTCAAAACTCCATGTGATTTAAAAAATAAATTTAAGTTCCCCCCATACTTAATTATCTAGATATGCATGGGTGTAGTGAGTATCCCAGCTTCCAAAATCTCAAAAATATCCTTCATTTTTCAGAGGCTTTTTCAAAAATGAAAGAAGCGATCTGATTGGTTGCTATGGGCAACTCAGAAACTTTTCCTCTGGGCAGGTTTTGATAAATCTCCCTCTATGGGGGAGATTCATTAAGACCAGTGTAGAGGAAGAGTTGTGCAGTTGCCCATAGCAACCAGATTGCTTCTTTCATTTTTCACAATGCCTTTGCAAAATGAAAGAAGCGATCTGATTGGTTGCTATGGGCAACTCAGCATATTTTCCTGGAAAAGTTTCTGAGTTGCCCATAGCAACCAATCAGATTACTTCCTTCATTTTTCAGAGACTTTTTCAAAAATGAAAGAAGCGATCTGATTGGTTGCTATGGGCAACTCAGCAGCTTTCCCCATAGACCACAATGGGCCTACTGGTTTCAATGGGCAAAAAATCAGAGTTAATGCACTAGACACAGTTCTCTATACCATTAACCCCTTCCCGACCTATGACATACCTGTACGTCATGGGTGGCAAGGTGTTCCCGACCCATGACATACAGGTACGTCATGAACATTTTTGCCGCTACTCGCGGCATCCCGCAGCGCCCGGTAAGATGGTGGCTATCACTGATAGCCAGCCATCTTACCATGCGACCACGGGGGGTTTCATCCCCCACCCCCCCCCCCAGCGATCGCTGCTATCAGCTGGTCAACTCTGACTAGCTAATAGCAGCGTTTCGCTATCAGAATATTTAGCAGCGCGGTGTGTAAGTCCCGATCACGGGGATCGGGACACACACCGCTCTGCTAAGTGTCCCTTACCCATCCCCCGGCATCACTTACCCGACCATGCGGTGTCCCGAGTGGTCCCGTTGCGAGCGACGTCCTCCAGGCGGTCCCGGCGGCGCTGCGTCCCGGCGGCGCAGGTTGACCGCCAGATGAAGGGGCAGCCGACACGCCCCCTCAAAAAAAGCGCTATAGCAGAGCCAGAAATTGCCAAAGGCAGCGCTGCATCAGTCCCCCAAAAAATGTGAGTTCCTGGATTTAAATATCTATATTCAGGATGGCTGTTCGCATACTGCCAACTATTTTAAGGAGGTGAATGCAAACAGATACCTCGACTTTAACAGTTGCCATCTTAAATAATGGAAGAAGAACATTCCATTCGGTCAAATGAAAAGAATCCGAAGGAATTGTTCTTCCACACAAAAATACCTACAACAACTAGAGAACCTGGAGGATCGTTTTAAACAAAAAGGGTATCCCAAACCCCTTATACAAGGAGCACGCCAGAGAGTGGACGAATTAGAACAAAGTGCTTGCTTGAAAAATAATAAACAGGGTAATGCAGAGGGGGGTTATAATGATGAATTTGATTCTGTTTTTCTAACTAGGTATTACACTTCACACACCAATATTTTTTTATAATTTTTTTTTTTTTTTTTTTTGTATAGGTAATATCACCAGCTCATATTATTGTGTCATGATTACTGGCACCATATGTAGTCCCCCAGTTATTCTTCTTTAGATGTTTTCCGTGTCCTGTGCAGTATCTCTCCCAGAAGTCCACTTGATGGCCCCCGTGGTGGTCTACACCCCGAAGTCATCAATTTTTACTCTAAGAGAGAGTGTGCAGCTGTTTCTGGAGACGGTCAACAATAACCTCTGCATGGTGGAATAATAGGTCACGATGTTTATCAGGATCAGTAGAAGCATCACCCACTCGATGATTATGATGGGGATTTCACGGATCTCGTCCCAGTCTTCATCATTATGGAATAATTCCTTTAATGTTTCATATCCAAAATAGAAAACTACACAGACAAAAGTCAGGCCACAGCAGGTGCATCTACTATGGTGGATGACTTTTTTTGCTCCTGGTAATTTATACATCTGGATGGACTGCCCAAGGTAGTATAAGGCTTCACATGTAATGGAAATTATCGTGCTGACAAAGTGTATCCTGGGATATTCTTCGGGGGACAATACATGCATAACAGCTGTGGAAAAACAGGAGGCCCACACAATGGCCAGCAGGATCCTCTGGATCAGGACCTGATGACCCCTGAACTCTTCAGTATGCATAACCATATACTTATAAATAAGAAAGGTTAGTACCAAAGTGCCAATGGACGTCCCTATAAATCCAATTCTGAATAATATGCTTTCGGGAAAGACATTTCCCACGTCACTGTGAAGGAAAAGAAACCAATGTTATTATGGATATTTCCTCACTCCCAACCCATGAAATAAGAATCATTTGCTTGTTTATCTTACCTGATGCTCATCAGTGGCGAGGCTGCATGGCCGAGGACGACCGTCATGATGTAGCTGGTGGCAAGCCAGGCCGCACACCAAAACGCCAACAGGAGGGGGACGAACCCCAGTCCTTTTAGCTCCATTTCAGACAAGTAGAAAAAGAAGACGCTAATCTCACTATTCTCACTAATCGCACTGGAACAGACTGAAGGCTCGGGCGGCTGTCAGTGGGATGTCAGGCCTCCAGCTGTCTATGACATCACATGTGACATGTCAGAATGACTGCTTGTTTCTTTGAGCTGCCATGATTTAGTATCTGCTATAGACAGAACCTGATGTTTTTACTATGGACCTTACAGACCTCAGAACCCAAGTAATTAGTGCAGGGGCTCCATTTTGATCATCTCATATTTCACATTATTTGAGTTCCAGGGCTCAGATACATTTGCACCCTCTATAGCAGTGGTCTTCAAGCTGTGAACCCCCAACCGCTGCAGAACCACAACTCCCAGCATGCCCAGACAGCAACTTTGCATAAGGAAATAGTCTAATTAAACTTTTCTTATATATAGAATCCCTGAAATCTCCAATCTCTCCTTTTATTGCTTTATGATCTGTGTTACTTATTTGTAAAAAACAATGTTTGTGATTGTCTTCCCCCCACACACTTATGGGCTATCTCTTCAAACGACTTTATTTGACCTAAAGCGTATAATTGATTTACATAAATAAGCCCCTTTTCATCCAAAAGAGTGAATCTTTAATTTTAAGGAACTCTTTAAGTGCTTTATTCGACCATAATGAAGTAAAGTCAAAACTCCATGTGATTTAAAAAATAAATTTAAGTTCCCCCCATACTTAATTATCTAGATATGCATGGGTGTAGTGAGTATCCCAGCTTCCAAAATCTCAAAAATATCCTTCATTTTTCAGAGGCTTTTTCAAAAATGAAAGAAGCGATCTGATTGGTTGCTATGGGCAACTCAGAAACTTTTCCTCTGGGCAGGTTTTGATAAATCTCCCTCTATGGGGGAGATTCATTAAGACCAGTGTAGAGGAAGAGTTGTGCAGTTGCCCATAGCAACCAGATTGCTTCTTTCATTTTTCACAATGCCTTTGCAAAATGAAAGAAGCGATCTGATTGGTTGCTATGGGCAACTCAGCATATTTTCCTGGAAAAGTTTCTGAGTTGCCCATAGCAACCAATCAGATTACTTCCTTCATTTTTCAGAGACTTTTTCAAAAATGAAAGAAGCGATCTGATTGGTTGCTATGGGCAACTCAGCAGCTTTCCCCATAGACCACAATGGGCCTACTGGTTTCAATGGGCAAAAAATCAGAGTTAATGCACTAGACACAGTTCTCTATACCATTAACCCCTTCCCGACCTATGACATACCTGTACGTCATGGGTGGCAAGGTGTTCCCGACCCATGACATACAGGTACGTCATGAACATTTTTGCCGCTACTCGCGGCATCCCGCAGCGCCCGGTAAGATGGTGGCTATCACTGATAGCCAGCCATCTTACCATGCGACCACGGGGGGTTTCATCCCCCACCCCCCCCCCCCCAGCGATCGCTGCTATCAGCTGGTCAACTCTGACTAGCTAATAGCAGCGTTTCGCTATCAGAATATTTAGCAGCGCGGTGTGTAAGTCCCGATCACGGGGATCGGGACACACACCGCTCTGCTAAGTGTCCCTTACCCATCCCCCGGCATCACTTACCCGACCATGCGGTGTCCCGAGTGGTCCCGTTGCGAGCGACGTCCTCCAGGCGGTCCCGGCGGCGCTGCGTCCCGGCGGCGCAGGTTGACCGCCAGATGAAGGGGCAGCCGACACGCCCCCTCAAAAAAAGCGCTATAGCAGAGCCAGAAATTGCCAAAGGCAGCGCTGCATCAGTCCCCCAAAAAATGTGAGTTCCTGGATTTAAATATCTATATTCAGGATGGCTGTTCGCATACTGCCAACTATTTTAAGGAGGTGAATGCAAACAGATACCTCGACTTTAACAGTTGCCATCTTAAATAATGGAAGAAGAACATTCCATTCGGTCAAATGAAAAGAATCCGAAGGAATTGTTCTTCCACACAAAAATACCTACAACAACTAGAGAACCTGGAGGATCGTTTTAAACAAAAAGGGTATCCCAAACCCCTTATACAAGGAGCACGCCAGAGAGTGGACGAATTAGAACAAAGTGCTTGCTTGAAAAATAATAAACAGGGTAATGCAGAGGGGGGTTATAATGATGAATTTGATTCTGTTTTTCTAACTAGGTATTACACTTCACACACCAATATTTTTTTATAATTTTTTTTTATTTTTTTTTTGTATAGGTAATATCACCAGCTCATATTATTGTGTCATGATTACTGGCACCATATGTAGTCCCCCAGTTATTCTTCTTTAGATGTTTTCCGTGTCCTGTGCAGTATCTCTCCCAGAAGTCCACTTGATGGCCCCCGTGGTGGTCTACACCCCGAAGTCATCAATTTTTACTCTAAGAGAGAGTGTGCAGCTGTTTCTGGAGACGGTCAACAATAACCTCTGCATGGTGGAATAATAGGTCACGATGTTTATCAGGATCAGTAGAAGCATCACCCACTCGATGATTATGATGGGGATTTCACGGATCTCGTCCCAGTCTTCATCATTATGGAATAATTCCTTTAATGTTTCATATCCAAAATAGAAAACTACACAGACAAAAGTCAGGCCACAGCAGGTGCATCTACTATGGTGGATGACTTTTTTTGCTCCTGGTAATTTATACATCTGGATGGACTGCCCAAGGTAGTATAAGGCTTCACATGTAATGGAAATTATCGTGCTGACAAAGTGTATCCTGGGATATTCTTCGGGGGACAATACATGCATAACAGCTGTGGAAAAACAGGAGGCCCACACAATGGCCAGCAGGATCCTCTGGATCAGGACCTGATGACCCCTGAACTCTTCAGTATGCATAACCATATACTTATAAATAAGAAAGGTTAGTACCAAAGTGCCAATGGACGTCCCTATAAATCCAATTCTGAATAATATGCTTTCGGGAAAGACATTTCCCACGTCACTGTGAAGGAAAAGAAACCAATGTTATTATGGATATTTCCTCACTCCCAACCCATGAAATAAGAATCATTTGCTTGTTTATCTTACCTGATGCTCATCAGTGGCGAGGCTGCATGGCCGAGGACGACCGTCATGATGTAGCTGGTGGCAAGCCAGGCCGCACACCAAAACGCCAACAGGAGGGGGACGAACCCCAGTCCTTTTAGCTCCATTTCAGACAAGTAGAAAAAGAAGACGCTAATCTCACTATTCTCACTAATCGCACTGGAACAGACTGAAGGCTCGGGCGGCTGTCAGTGGGATGTCAGGCCTCCAGCTGTCTATGACATCACATGTGACATGTCAGAATGACTGCTTGTTTCTTTGAGCTGCCATGATTTAGTATCTGCTATAGACAGAACCTGATGTTTTTACTATGGACCTTACAGACCTCAGAACCCAAGTAATTAGTGCAGGGGCTCCTGTCACGATGCCGGCTGGCAGGTAGTGGACCCTCTGTGCCAGAGAGGGATTGGCGTGGACCGTGCTAGTGGACCGGTTCTAAGCCACTACTGGTTTTCACCAGAGCCCGCCGCAAAGCGGGATGGTCTTGCTGCGGCGGTAGTGACCAGGTCGTATCCACTAGCAACGGCTCACCTCTCTGGCTGCTGAAGATAGGCGCGGTACAAGGGAGTAGGCAGAAGCAAGGTCGGACGTAGCAGAAGGTCGGGGCAGGCAGCAAGGATCGTAGTCAGGGGCAACGGCAGAAGGTCTGGAAACACTGGCAAGGGACACACAAGGAACGCTTTCACTGGCACTAAGGCAACAAGATCCGGCAAGGGAGTGCAAGGGAAGTGAGGTAATATAGGGAGTGCACAGGTGATAACTCTAATTGGAACCACTGCGCCAATCAGCGGCGCAGTGGCCCTTTAAATCGCAGAGACCCGGCGCGCGCGCGCCCTAGGGAGCGGGGCCGCGCGCGCCGGGACAGAACAGACGGGGAGCGAGTCAGATAGGAGAGCCGGGGTGCGCATCGCGAGCGGGCGCTACCCGCATCGCGAATCGCATCCCGGCTAGCAGCAGGATCGCAGCGCCCCGGGTCAGAGGACGTGACCGGGGCGCTGCAGCGGAGGAGGTGAAGCGAGCGCTCCGGGGAGGAGCGGGAACCCGGAGCGCTCGGCGTAACAGTACCCCCCCCCTTGGGTCTCCCCCTCTTCTTGGAGCCTGAGAACCTGAGGAGCAGACTTTTGTCAAGGATGTTGTCCTCAGGTTCCCAGGATCTCTCTTCAGGACCACAACCCTCCCAGTCTACTAAAAAAAAATTTTTTCCTCTGACCTTTTTGGCAGCCAAAATCTCCTTGACCGAGAAGACGTCCGAGGAGCCGGAAACAGGAGTGGGAGGAACAGATTTGGGAGAAAAACGGTTGAGGATGAGTGGTTTGAGAAGAGAGACGTGAAAGGCATTAGGGATACGAAGAGAAGGAGGAAGAAGAAGTTTATAAGAGACAGGATTAATTTGACACAGAATTTTGAAAGGACCAAGATAGCGTGGTCCCAACTTGTAGCTAGGGACACGGAAGCGGACATATTTAGCGGAGAGCCATACCTTGTCTCCAGGGGAAAAAACGGGGGGAGCTCTTCTTTTCTTATCCGCGAACCTCTTCATGCGTGAAGAAGCCTGTAAGAGAGAATTTTGGGTCTCTCTCCATACAATGGAAAGGTCACGAGAAATTTCATCCACAGCGGGCAGACCAGAGGGCAAGGGGGTAGGGAGGGGGGGAAGAGGGTGACGGCCATACACCACGAAAAATGGGGATTTGGAGGAAGATTCAGAGACCCTGAAGTTATACGAGAATTCGGCCCATGGAAGGAGATCTGCCCAGTCATCCTGGCGGGAGGAAACAAAATGTCGCAAATAATCACCCAGGATCTGGTTAATTCTTTCTACTTGTCCATTGGACTGGGGATGATATGCAGAGGAAAAATTTAATTTAATCTTGAGTTGTTTACAGAGAGCTCTCCAGAATTTAGACACGAATTGGACCCCTCTATCCGAGACAATCTGCGTAGGCAACCCGTGAAGACGAAAAATGTGTACAAAAAATTGTTTAGCCAACTGAGGCGCAGAAGGAAGACCAGGAAGAGGAATGAAATGTGCCATTTTGGAGAATCGATCAACGACCACCCAAATAACGGTGTTGCCACGGGAAGGGGGTAAATCAGTAATAAAATCCATACCAATCAGAGACCAAGGCTGTTCGGGGACAGGCAGAGGATGAAGAAAACCAGCGGGCTTCTGGCGAGGAGTCTTATCCCGGGCACAGATAGTGCAGGCTCGCACAAAGTCCCCAACATCCGTCTCCAGAGTTGGCCACCAATAGAAGCGGGAGATGAGTTGCACAGATTTCTTGATGCCCGCATGACCTGCGAGATGGGAGGAGTGACCCCATTTGAGGATTCCGAGGCGTTGGCGTGGAGAAACAAAGGTCTTTCCTGGAGGAGTCTGTCTGATGGAGGCAGGAGAAGTGGAGATCAGGCAGTCAGGTGGAATGATGTGTTGCGGAGGGAGATCAACTTCTGAGGCATCCGAGGAACGAGAGAGAGCATCGGCTCTAATGTTCTTATCGGCAGGACGAAAGTGAATCTCAAAATTAAATCGGGCAAAGAACAGAGACCACCGGGCCTGGCGAGGATTCAGCCGTTGGGCCGACTGGAGGTAGGAGAGGTTCTTGTGGTCGGTGTAGATAATAACAGGAAATCTTGATCCCTCCAGCAGATGCCTCCATTCCTCAAGTGCTAATTTAATGGCTAGAAGTTCTCGATCCCCGATGGAGTAGTTCCTCTCCGCTGGAGAGAAGGTCCTAGAGAAAAAACCACAAGTGACAGCATGCCCGGAAGGATTTTTTTGTAGAAGAACAGCTCCAGCTCCTACTGAGGAGGCATCAACCTCCAATAGGAAGGGTTTGGAAGGGTCAGGTCTGGAGAGCACGGGAGCCGAAGAAAAGGCAGACTTGAGTTGTTTAAAGGAGTCTTCTGCTTGAGGAGGCCAGGACTTGGGATCAGCATTTTTCTTGGTTAAAGCCACGATAGGAGCCACAATGGTAGAAAAATGTGGAATAAATTGCCTGTAATAATTGGCGAACCCCAAAAAGCGTTGGATAGCACGGAGTCCGGAGGGGCGTGGCCAATTTAAGACGGCAGAGAGTTTGTCTGGATCCATCTGTAGTCCCTGGCCAGAGACCAAATATCCTAGAAAAGGAAGAGATTGGCATTCAAACAGACATTTCTCAATTTTGGCATAGAGTTGGTTGTCACGAAGTCTCTGAAGAACCATACGGACATGCCGGCGGTGTTCCTCTAGATTGGCAGAAAAAATTAGGATATCGTCCAGATATACCACAACACAGGAGTATAATAGATCACGAAAAATTTCATTGACAAAGTCTTGGAAGACGGCAGGGGCATTGCACAGTCCAAAGGGCATGACCAGATACTCAAAGTGTCCATCTCTGGTGTTAAATGCCGTTTTCCACTCGTCCCCCTCTCTGATGCGGATGAGGTTATAGGCGCCTCTTAAGTCCAATTTAGTGAAGATGTGGGCACCTTGGAGGCGATCAAAGAGTTCAGAGATGAGGGGTAAGGGGTAGCGGTTCTTAACCGTGATTTTATTAAGACCGCGGTAGTCAATGCAAGGACGTAGGGAGCCATCTTTTTTGGAGACAAAGAAAAATCCGGCTCCGGCAGGAGAGGAGGATTTACGGATAAAGCCCCTTTTTAGATTCTCCTGGACGTATTCGGACATGGCAAGAGTCTCTGGGGCAGAGAGAGGATAAATTCTGCCCCGGGGTGGAGTAGTACCCGGGAGGAGGTCGATAGGGCAATCATAAGGCCTGTGAGGAGGTAGAGTCTCAGCTTGTTTTTTGCAGAAAACATCCGCGAAGTCCATATAGGCCTTGGGGAGACCGGTTACTGGAGGAACCACAGAGTTACGGCAAGGGTTACTGGGAACCGGTTTTAGACAGTTCTTGGAACAAGAGGACCCCCAACTCTTGATCTCCCCAGTGGACCAATCCAGGGTTGGGGAATGAAGTTGAAGCCAGGGAAGTCCAAGGAGAATCTCCGAGGTGCAATTGGGGAGGACCAAAAGTTCAATCCTCTCATGATGAGATCCGATGCTCATAAGAAGGGGCTCCGTGCGGAAACGTATGGTACAGTCCAATCTTTCATTATTTACACAATTGATGTAGAGGGGTCTGGCGAGACTGGTCACTGGGATGTTGAACCTGTTGACGAGAGAGGCCAAAATAAAATTTCCTGCAGAACCAGAGTCCAAGAAGGCCACTGTAGAGAAGGAGAAGGCAGAAGCAGACATCCGCACAGGCACAGTAAGACGTGGAGAAGCAGCGTAGACATCAAGGACTGTCTCACCTATGTGCGGAGTCAGCGTACGTCTTTCCAGGCGGGGAGGACGGATAGGACAATCCCTCAGGAAGTGTTCGGTACTAGCACAGTACAGGCAGAGGTTCTCCATACGGCGTCGTGTCCTCTCTTGAGGTGTCAGGCGAGACCGGTCGACCTGCATAGCCTCCACGGCGGGAGGCACAGGAACAGATTGCAGGGGACCAGAGGAGAGAGGAGCCGAGGAGACGAAACGCCTCGTGCGAACAGAGTCCATATCTTGGCGGAGTTCCTGACGCCTTTCAGAAAAACGCATGTCAATGCGAGTGGCTAGGTGAATAAGTTCATGTAGATTAGCAGGAATTTCTCGTGCGGCCAGAACATCTTTAATGTTGCTGGATAGGCCT
Organism: Hyla sarda; assembly: GCF_029499605.1. Lineage (NCBI taxonomy): Eukaryota > Metazoa > Chordata > Amphibia > Anura > Hylidae > Hyla > Hyla sarda. Next base: position 66,655 of record NW_026607704.1, on the reverse strand, counting down.
TTTTTGAAGGTCGCGCAGAGGGCCTCATTATTCCAGGACAATTCTGAAGCAAGTGTACGGAATTGTACGGCATACTCGCCAACGGAAGAATTACCCTGGACCAGGTTCAACAGGGCAGTCTCAGCAGAAGAGGCTCGGGCAGGTTCCTCAAAGACACTTCGGATTTCCGAGAAGAAGGAGTGTACTGAGGCAGTGACGGGGTCATTGCGGTCCCAGAGCGGTGTGGCCCATGACAGGGCTTTTCCGGACAGAAGACTGACTACGAAAGCCACCTTAGACCTTTCAGTGGGAAACAGGTCCGACATCATCTCCAGATGCAGGGAACATTGGGAAAGGAAGCCACGGCAAAACTTAGAGTCCCCATCAAACTTATCCGGCAAGGATAAGCGTATCCCAGGAGCGGCCACTCGCTGCGGAGGAGGTGCAGGAGCTGGCGGAGGAGATGACTGCTGAAGCTGTGGTAGCAACTGTTGTAGCATAACGGTCAGTTGAGACAGCTGTTGGCCTTGTTGCGCAATCTGTTGTGACTGCTGGGCGACCACCGTGGTGAGGTCAGCGACAACTGGCAGAGGAACTTCAGCGGGATCCATGGCCGGATCTACTGTCACGATGCCGGCTGGCAGGTAGTGGACCCTCTGTGCCAGAGAGGGATTGGCGTGGACCGTGCTAGTGGACCGGTTCTAAGCCACTACTGGTTTTCACCAGAGCCCGCCGCAAAGCGGGATGGTCTTGCTGCGGCGGTAGTGACCAGGTCGTATCCACTAGCAACGGCTCACCTCTCTGGCTGCTGAAGATAGGCGCGGTACAAGGGAGTAGGCAGAAGCAAGGTCGGACGTAGCAGAAGGTCGGGGCAGGCAGCAAGGATCGTAGTCAGGGGCAACGGCAGAAGGTCTGGAAACACTGGCAAGGGACACACAAGGAACGCTTTCACTGGCACTAAGGCAACAAGATCCGGCAAGGGAGTGCAAGGGAAGTGAGGTAATATAGGGAGTGCACAGGTGATAACTCTAATTGGAACCACTGCGCCAATCAGCGGCGCAGTGGCCCTTTAAATCGCAGAGACCCGGCGCGCGCGCGCCCTAGGGAGCGGGGCCGCGCGCGCCGGGACAGAACAGACGGGGAGCGAGTCAGATAGGAGAGCCGGGGTGCGCATCGCGAGCGGGCGCTACCCGCATCGCGAATCGCATCCCGGCTAGCAGCAGGATCGCAGCGCCCCGGGTCAGAGGACGTGACCGGGGCGCTGCAGCGGAGGAGGTGAAGCGAGCGCTCCGGGGAGGAGCGGGAACCCGGAGCGCTCGGCGTAACAGCTCCATTTTGATCATCTCATATTTCACATTATTTGAGTTCCAGGGCTCAGATACATTTGCACCCTCTATAGCAGTGGTCTTCAAGCTGTGAACCCCCAACCGCTGCAGAACCACAACTCCCAGCATGCCCAGACAGCAACTTTGCATAAGGAAATAGTCTAATTAAACTTTTCTTATATATAGAATCCCTGAAATCTCCAATCTCTCCTTTTATTGCTTTATGATCTGTGTTACTTATTTGTAAAAAACAATGTTTGTGATTGTCTTCCCCCCACACACTTATGGGCTATCTCTTCAAACGACTTTATTTGACCTAAAGCGTATAATTGATTTACATAAATAAGCCCCTTTTCATCCAAAAGAGTGAATCTTTAATTTTAAGGAACTCTTTAAGTGCTTTATTCGACCATAATGAAGTAAAGTCAAAACTCCATGTGATTTAAAAAATAAATTTAAGTTCCCCCCATACTTAATTATCTAGATATGCATGGGTGTAGTGAGTATCCCAGCTTCCAAAATCTCAAAAATATCCTTCATTTTTCAGAGGCTTTTTCAAAAATGAAAGAAGCGATCTGATTGGTTGCTATGGGCAACTCAGAAACTTTTCCTCTGGGCAGGTTTTGATAAATCTCCCTCTATGGGGGAGATTCATTAAGACCAGTGTAGAGGAAGAGTTGTGCAGTTGCCCATAGCAACCAGATTGCTTCTTTCATTTTTCACAATGCCTTTGCAAAATGAAAGAAGCGATCTGATTGGTTGCTATGGGCAACTCAGCATATTTTCCTGGAAAAGTTTCTGAGTTGCCCATAGCAACCAATCAGATTACTTCCTTCATTTTTCAGAGACTTTTTCAAAAATGAAAGAAGCGATCTGATTGGTTGCTATGGGCAACTCAGCAGCTTTCCCCATAGACCACAATGGGCCTACTGGTTTCAATGGGCAAAAAATCAGAGTTAATGCACTAGACACAGTTCTCTATACCATTAACCCCTTCCCGACCTATGACATACCTGTACGTCATGGGTGGCAAGGTGTTCCCGACCCATGACATACAGGTACGTCATGAACATTTTTGCCGCTACTCGCGGCATCCCGCAGCGCCCGGTAAGATGGTGGCTATCACTGATAGCCAGCCATCTTACCATGCGACCACGGGGGGTTTCATCCCCCACCCCCGCCCCAGCGATCGCTGCTATCAGCTGGTCAACTCTGACTAGCTAATAGCAGCGTTTCGCTATCAGAATATTTAGCAGCGCGGTGTGTAAGTCCCGATCACGGGGATCGGGACACACACCGCTCTGCTAAGTGTCCCTTACCCATCCCCCGGCATCACTTACCCGACCATGCGGTGTCCCGAGTGGTCCCGTTGCGAGCGACGTCCTCCAGGCGGTCCCGGCGGCGCTGCGTCCCGGCGGCGCAGGTTGACCGCCAGATGAAGGGGCAGCCGACACGCCCCCTCAAAAAAAGCGCTATAGCAGAGCCAGAAATTGCCAAAGGCAGCGCTGCATCAGTCCCCCAAAAAATGTGAGTTCCTGGATTTAAATATCTATATTCAGGATGGCTGTTCGCATACTGCCAACTATTTTAAGGAGGTGAATGCAAACAGATACCTCGACTTTAACAGTTGCCATCTTAAATAATGGAAGAAGAACATTCCATTCGGTCAAATGAAAAGAATCCGAAGGAATTGTTCTTCCACACAAAAATACCTACAACAACTAGAGAACCTGGAGGATCGTTTTAAACAAAAAGGGTATCCCAAACCCCTTATACAAGGAGCACGCCAGAGAGTGGACGAATTAGAACAAAGTGCTTGCTTGAAAAATAATAAACAGGGTAATGCAGAGGGGGGTTATAATGATGAATTTGATTCTGTTTTTCTAACTAGGTATTACACTTCACACACCAATATTTTTTTATAATTTTTTTTTATTTTTTTTTTGTATAGGTAATATCACCAGCTCATATTATTGTGTCATGATTACTGGCACCATATGTAGTCCCCCAGTTATTCTTCTTTAGATGTTTTCCGTGTCCTGTGCAGTATCTCTCCCAGAAGTCCACTTGATGGCCCCCGTGGTGGTCTACACCCCGAAGTCATCAATTTTTACTCTAAGAGAGAGTGTGCAGCTGTTTCTGGAGACGGTCAACAATAACCTCTGCATGGTGGAATAATAGGTCACGATGTTTATCAGGATCAGTAGAAGCATCACCCACTCGATGATTATGATGGGGATTTCACGGATCTCGTCCCAGTCTTCATCATTATGGAATAATTCCTTTAATGTTTCATATCCAAAATAGAAAACTACACAGACAAAAGTCAGGCCACAGCAGGTGCATCTACTATGGTGGATGACTTTTTTTGCTCCTGGTAATTTATACATCTGGATGGACTGCCCAAGGTAGTATAAGGCTTCACATGTAATGGAAATTATCGTGCTGACAAAGTGTATCCTGGGATATTCTTCGGGGGACAATACATGCATAACAGCTGTGGAAAAACAGGAGGCCCACACAATGGCCAGCAGGATCCTCTGGATCAGGACCTGATGACCCCTGAACTCTTCAGTATGCATAACCATATACTTATAAATAAGAAAGGTTAGTACCAAAGTGCCAATGGACGTCCCTATAAATCCAATTCTGAATAATATGCTTTCGGGAAAGACATTTCCCACGTCACTGTGAAGGAAAAGAAACCAATGTTATTATGGATATTTCCTCACTCCCAACCCATGAAATAAGAATCATTTGCTTGTTTATCTTACCTGATGCTCATCAGTGGCGAGGCTGCATGGCCGAGGACGACCGTCATGATGTAGCTGGTGGCAAGCCAGGCCGCACACCAAAACGCCAACAGGAGGGGGACGAACCCCAGTCCTTTTAGCTCCATTTCAGACAAGTAGAAAAAGAAGACGCTAATCTCACTATTCTCACTAATCGCACTGGAACAGACTGAAGGCTCGGGCGGCTGTCAGTGGGATGTCAGGCCTCCAGCTGTCTATGACATCACATGTGACATGTCAGAATGACTGCTTGTTTCTTTGAGCTGCCATGATTTAGTATCTGCTATAGACAGAACCTGATGTTTTTACTATGGACCTTACAGACCTCAGAACCCAAGTAATTAGTGCAGGGGCTCCATTTTGATCATCTCATATTTCACATTATTTGAGTTCCAGGGCTCAGATACATTTGCACCCTCTATAGCAGTGGTCTTCAAGCTGTGAACCCCCAACCGCTGCAGAACCACAACTCCCAGCATGCCCAGACAGCAACTTTGCATAAGGAAATAGTCTAATTAAACTTTTCTTATATATAGAATCCCTGAAATCTCCAATCTCTCCTTTTATTGCTTTATGATCTGTGTTACTTATTTGTAAAAAACAATGTTTGTGATTGTCTTCCCCCCACACACTTATGGGCTATCTCTTCAAACGACTTTATTTGACCTAAAGCGTATAATTGATTTACATAAATAAGCCCCTTTTCATCCAAAAGAGTGAATCTTTAATTTTAAGGAACTCTTTAAGTGCTTTATTCGACCATAATGAAGTAAAGTCAAAACTCCATGTGATTTAAAAAATAAATTTAAGTTCCCCCCATACTTAATTATCTAGATATGCATGGGTGTAGTGAGTATCCCAGCTTCCAAAATCTCAAAAATATCCTTCATTTTTCAGAGGCTTTTTCAAAAATGAAAGAAGCGATCTGATTGGTTGCTATGGGCAACTCAGAAACTTTTCCTCTGGGCAGGTTTTGATAAATCTCCCTCTATGGGGGAGATTCATTAAGACCAGTGTAGAGGAAGAGTTGTGCAGTTGCCCATAGCAACCAGATTGCTTCTTTCATTTTTCACAATGCCTTTGCAAAATGAAAGAAGCGATCTGATTGGTTGCTATGGGCAACTCAGCATATTTTCCTGGAAAAGTTTCTGAGTTGCCCATAGCAACCAATCAGATTACTTCCTTCATTTTTCAGAGACTTTTTCAAAAATGAAAGAAGCGATCTGATTGGTTGCTATGGGCAACTCAGCAGCTTTCCCCATAGACCACAATGGGCCTACTGGTTTCAATGGGCAAAAAATCAGAGTTAATGCACTAGACACAGTTCTCTATACCATTAACCCCTTCCCGACCTATGACATACCTGTACGTCATGGGTGGCAAGGTGTTCCCGACCCATGACATACAGGTACGTCATGAACATTTTTGCCGCTACTCGCGGCATCCCGCAGCGCCCGGTAAGATGGTGGCTATCACTGATAGCCAGCCATCTTACCATGCGACCACGGGGGGTTTCATCCCCCACCCCCCCCCCCAGCGATCGCTGCTATCAGCTGGTCAACTCTGACTAGCTAATAGCAGCGTTTCGCTATCAGAATATTTAGCAGCGCGGTGTGTAAGTCCCGATCACGGGGATCGGGACACACACCGCTCTGCTAAGTGTCCCTTACCCATCCCCCGGCATCACTTACCCGACCATGCGGTGTCCCGAGTGGTCCCGTTGCGAGCGACGTCCTCCAGGCGGTCCCGGCGGCGCTGCGTCCCGGCGGCGCAGGTTGACCGCCAGATGAAGGGGCAGCCGACACGCCCCCTCAAAAAAAGCGCTATAGCAGAGCCAGAAATTGCCAAAGGCAGCGCTGCATCAGTCCCCCAAAAAATGTGAGTTCCTGGATTTAAATATCTATATTCAGGATGGCTGTTCGCATACTGCCAACTATTTTAAGGAGGTGAATGCAAACAGATACCTCGACTTTAACAGTTGCCATCTTAAATAATGGAAGAAGAACATTCCATTCGGTCAAATGAAAAGAATCCGAAGGAATTGTTCTTCCACACAAAAATACCTACAACAACTAGAGAACCTGGAGGATCGTTTTAAACAAAAAGGGTATCCCAAACCCCTTATACAAGGAGCACGCCAGAGAGTGGACGAATTAGAACAAAGTGCTTGCTTGAAAAATAATAAACAGGGTAATGCAGAGGGGGGTTATAATGATGAATTTGATTCTGTTTTTCTAACTAGGTATTACACTTCACACACCAATATTTTTTTATAATTTTTTTTTATTTTTTTTTTGTATAGGTAATATCACCAGCTCATATTATTGTGTCATGATTACTGGCACCATATGTAGTCCCCCAGTTATTCTTCTTTAGATGTTTTCCGTGTCCTGTGCAGTATCTCTCCCAGAAGTCCACTTGATGGCCCCCGTGGTGGTCTACACCCCGAAGTCATCAATTTTTACTCTAAGAGAGAGTGTGCAGCTGTTTCTGGAGACGGTCAACAATAACCTCTGCATGGTGGAATAATAGGTCACGATGTTTATCAGGATCAGTAGAAGCATCACCCACTCGATGATTATGATGGGGATTTCACGGATCTCGTCCCAGTCTTCATCATTATGGAATAATTCCTTTAATGTTTCATATCCAAAATAGAAAACTACACAGACAAAAGTCAGGCCACAGCAGGTGCATCTACTATGGTGGATGACTTTTTTTGCTCCTGGTAATTTATACATCTGGATGGACTGCCCAAGGTAGTATAAGGCTTCACATGTAATGGAAATTATCGTGCTGACAAAGTGTATCCTGGGATATTCTTCGGGGGACAATACATGCATAACAGCTGTGGAAAAACAGGAGGCCCACACAATGGCCAGCAGGATCCTCTGGATCAGGACCTGATGACCCCTGAACTCTTCAGTATGCATAACCATATACTTATAAATAAGAAAGGTTAGTACCAAAGTGCCAATGGACGTCCCTATAAATCCAATTCTGAATAATATGCTTTCGGGAAAGACATTTCCCACGTCACTGTGAAGGAAAAGAAACCAATGTTATTATGGATATTTCCTCACTCCCAACCCATGAAATAAGAATCATTTGCTTGTTTATCTTACCTGATGCTCATCAGTGGCGAGGCTGCATGGCCGAGGACGACCGTCATGATGTAGCTGGTGGCAAGCCAGGCCGCACACCAAAACGCCAACAGGAGGGGGACGAACCCCAGTCCTTTTAGCTCCATTTCAGACAAGTAGAAAAAGAAGACGCTAATCTCACTATTCTCACTAATCGCACTGGAACAGACTGAAGGCTCGGGCGGCTGTCAGTGGGATGTCAGGCCTCCAGCTGTCTATGACATCACATGTGACATGTCAGAATGACTGCTTGTTTCTTTGAGCTGCCATGATTTAGTATCTGCTATAGACAGAACCTGATGTTTTTACTATGGACCTTACAGACCTCAGAACCCAAGTAATTAGTGCAGGGGCTCCATTTTGATCATCTCATATTTCACATTATTTGAGTTCCAGGGCTCAGATACATTTGCACCCTCTATAGCAGTGGTCTTCAAGCTGTGAACCCCCAACCGCTGCAGAACCACAACTCCCAGCATGCCCAGACAGCAACTTTGCATAAGGAAATAGTCTAATTAAACTTTTCTTATATATAGAATCCCTGAAATCTCCAATCTCTCCTTTTATTGCTTTATGATCTGTGTTACTTATTTGTAAAAAACAATGTTTGTGATTGTCTTCCCCCCACACACTTATGGGCTATCTCTTCAAACGACTTTATTTGACCTAAAGCGTATAATTGATTTACATAAATAAGCCCCTTTTCATCCAAAAGAGTGAATCTTTAATTTTAAGGAACTCTTTAAGTGCTTTATTCGACCATAATGAAGTAAAGTCAAAACTCCATGTGATTTAAAAAATAAATTTAAGTTCCCCCCATACTTAATTATCTAGATATGCATGGGTGTAGTGAGTATCCCAGCTTCCAAAATCTCAAAAATATCCTTCATTTTTCAGAGGCTTTTTCAAAAATGAAAGAAGCGATCTGATTGGTTGCTATGGGCAACTCAGAAACTTTTCCTCTGGGCAGGTTTTGATAAATCTCCCTCTATGGGGGAGATTCATTAAGACCAGTGTAGAGGAAGAGTTGTGCAGTTGCCCATAGCAACCAGATTGCTTCTTTCATTTTTCACAATGCCTTTGCAAAATGAAAGAAGCGATCTGATTGGTTGCTATGGGCAACTCAGCATATTTTCCTGGAAAAGTTTCTGAGTTGCCCATAGCAACCAATCAGATTACTTCCTTCATTTTTCAGAGACTTTTTCAAAAATGAAAGAAGCGATCTGATTGGTTGCTATGGGCAACTCAGCAGCTTTCCCCATAGACCACAATGGGCCTACTGGTTTCAATGGGCAAAAAATCAGAGTTAATGCACTAGACACAGTTCTCTATACCATTAACCCCTTCCCGACCTATGACATACCTGTACGTCATGGGTGGCAAGGTGTTCCCGACCCATGACATACAGGTACGTCATGAACATTTTTGCCGCTACTCGCGGCATCCCGCAGCGCCCGGTAAGATGGTGGCTATCACTGATAGCCAGCCATCTTACCATGCGACCACGGGGGGTTTCATCCCCCACCCCCCCCCCCAGCGATCGCTGCTATCAGCTGGTCAACTCTGACTAGCTAATAGCAGCGTTTCGCTATCAGAATATTTAGCAGCGCGGTGTGTAAGTCCCGATCACGGGGATCGGGACACACACCGCTCTGCTAAGTGTCCCTTACCCATCCCCCGGCATCACTTACCCGACCATGCGGTGTCCCGAGTGGTCCCGTTGCGAGCGACGTCCTCCAGGCGGTCCCGGCGGCGCTGCGTCCCGGCGGCGCAGGTTGACCGCCAGATGAAGGGGCAGCCGACACGCCCCCTCAAAAAAAGCGCTATAGCAGAGCCAGAAATTGCCAAAGGCAGCGCTGCATCAGTCCCCCAAAAAATGTGAGTTCCTGGATTTAAATATCTATATTCAGGATGGCTGTTCGCATACTGCCAACTATTTTAAGGAGGTGAATGCAAACAGATACCTCGACTTTAACAGTTGCCATCTTAAATAATGGAAGAAGAACATTCCATTCGGTCAAATGAAAAGAATCCGAAGGAATTGTTCTTCCACACAAAAATACCTACAACAACTAGAGAACCTGGAGGATCGTTTTAAACAAAAAGGGTATCCCAAACCCCTTATACAAGGAGCACGCCAGAGAGTGGACGAATTAGAACAAAGTGCTTGCTTGAAAAATAATAAACAGGGTAATGCAGAGGGGGGTTATAATGATGAATTTGATTCTGTTTTTCTAACTAGGTATTACACTTCACACACCAATATTTTTTTATAATTTTTTTTTATTTTTTTTTTGTATAGGTAATATCACCAGCTCATATTATTGTGTCATGATTACTGGCACCATATGTAGTCCCCCAGTTATTCTTCTTTAGATGTTTTCCGTGTCCTGTGCAGTATCTCTCCCAGAAGTCCACTTGATGGCCCCCGTGGTGGTCTACACCCCGAAGTCATCAATTTTTACTCTAAGAGAGAGTGTGCAGCTGTTTCTGGAGACGGTCAACAATAACCTCTGCATGGTGGAATAATAGGTCACGATGTTTATCAGGATCAGTAGAAGCATCACCCACTCGATGATTATGATGGGGATTTCACGGATCTCGTCCCAGTCTTCATCATTATGGAATAATTCCTTTAATGTTTCATATCCAAAATAGAAAACTACACAGACAAAAGTCAGGCCACAGCAGGTGCATCTACTATGGTGGATGACTTTTTTTGCTCCTGGTAATTTATACATCTGGATGGACTGCCCAAGGTAGTATAAGGCTTCACATGTAATGGAAATTATCGTGCTGACAAAGTGTATCCTGGGATATTCTTCGGGGGACAATACATGCATAACAGCTGTGGAAAAACAGGAGGCCCACACAATGGCCAGCAGGATCCTCTGGATCAGGACCTGATGACCCCTGAACTCTTCAGTATGCATAACCATATACTTATAAATAAGAAAGGTTAGTACCAAAGTGCCAATGGACGTCCCTATAAATCCAATTCTGAATAATATGCTTTCGGGAAAGACATTTCCCACGTCACTGTGAAGGAAAAGAAACCAATGTTATTATGGATATTTCCTCACTCCCAACCCATGAAATAAGAATCATTTGCTTGTTTATCTTACCTGATGCTCATCAGTGGCGAGGCTGCATGGCCGAGGACGACCGTCATGATGTAGCTGGTGGCAAGCCAGGCCGCACACCAAAACGCCAACAGGAGGGGGACGAACCCCAGTCCTTTTAGCTCCATTTCAGACAAGTAGAAAAAGAAGACGCTAATCTCACTATTCTCACTAATCGCACTGGAACAGACTGAAGGCTCGGGCGGCTGTCAGTGGGATGTCAGGCCTCCAGCTGTCTATGACATCACATGTGACATGTCAGAATGACTGCTTGTTTCTTTGAGCTGCCATGATTTAGTATCTGCTATAGACAGAACCTGATGTTTTTACTATGGACCTTACAGACCTCAGAACCCAAGTAATTAGTGCAGGGGCTCCATTTTGATCATCTCATATTTCACATTATTTGAGTTCCAGGGCTCAGATACATTTGCACCCTCTATAGCAGTGGTCTTCAAGCTGTGAACCCCCAACCGCTGCAGAACCACAACTCCCAGCATGCCCAGACAGCAACTTTGCATAAGGAAATAGTCTAATTAAACTTTTCTTATATATAGAATCCCTGAAATCTCCAATCTCTCCTTTTATTGCTTTATGATCTGTGTTACTTATTTGTAAAAAACAATGTTTGTGATTGTCTTCCCCCCACACACTTATGGGCTATCTCTTCAAACGACTTTATTTGACCTAAAGCGTATAATTGATTTACATAAATAAGCCCCTTTTCATCCAAAAGAGTGAATCTTTAATTTTAAGGAACTCTTTAAGTGCTTTATTCGACCATAATGAAGTAAAGTCAAAACTCCATGTGATTTAAAAAATAAATTTAAGTTCCCCCCATACTTAATTATCTAGATATGCATGGGTGTAGTGAGTATCCCAGCTTCCAAAATCTCAAAAATATCCTTCATTTTTCAGAGGCTTTTTCAAAAATGAAAGAAGCGATCTGATTGGTTGCTATGGGCAACTCAGAAACTTTTCCTCTGGGCAGGTTTTGATAAATCTCCCTCTATGGGGGAGATTCATTAAGACCAGTGTAGAGGAAGAGTTGTGCAGTTGCCCATAGCAACCAGATTGCTTCTTTCATTTTTCACAATGCCTTTGCAAAATGAAAGAAGCGATCTGATTGGTTGCTATGGGCAACTCAGCATATTTTCCTGGAAAAGTTTCTGAGTTGCCCATAGCAACCAATCAGATTACTTCCTTCATTTTTCAGAGACTTTTTCAAAAATGAAAGAAGCGATCTGATTGGTTGCTATGGGCAACTCAGCAGCTTTCCCCATAGACCACAATGGGCCTACTGGTTTCAATGGGCAAAAAATCAGAGTTAATGCACTAGACACAGTTCTCTATACCATTAACCCCTTCCCGACCTATGACATACCTGTACGTCATGGGTGGCAAGGTGTTCCCGACCCATGACATACAGGTACGTCATGAACATTTTTGCCGCTACTCGCGGCATCCCGCAGCGCCCGGTAAGATGGTGGCTATCACTGATAGCCAGCCATCTTACCATGCGACCACGGGGGGTTTCATCCCCCACCCCCCCCCCAGCGATCGCTGCTATCAGCTGGTCAACTCTGACTAGCTAATAGCAGCGTTTCGCTATCAGAATATTTAGCAGCGCGGTGTGTAAGTCCCGATCACGGGGATCGGGACACACACCGCTCTGCTAAGTGTCCCTTACCCATCCCCCGGCATCACTTACCCGACCATGCGGTGTCCCGAGTGGTCCCGTTGCGAGCGACGTCCTCCAGGCGGTCCCGGCGGCGCTGCGTCCCGGCGGCGCAGGTTGACCGCCAGATGAAGGGGCAGCCGACACGCCCCCTCAAAAAAAGCGCTATAGCAGAGCCAGAAATTGCCAAAGGCAGCGCTGCATCAGTCCCCCAAAAAATGTGAGTTCCTGGATTTAAATATCTATATTCAGGATGGCTGTTCGCATACTGCCAACTATTTTAAGGAGGTGAATGCAAACAGATACCTCGACTTTAACAGTTGCCATCTTAAATAATGGAAGAAGAACATTCCATTCGGTCAAATGAAAAGAATCCGAAGGAATTGTTCTTCCACACAAAAATACCTACAACAACTAGAGAACCTGGAGGATCGTTTTAAACAAAAAGGGTATCCCAAACCCCTTATACAAGGAGCACGCCAGAGAGTGGACGAATTAGAACAAAGTGCTTGCTTGAAAAATAATAAACAGGGTAATGCAGAGGGGGGTTATAATGATGAATTTGATTCTGTTTTTCTAACTAGGTATTACACTTCACACACCAATATTTTTTTATAATTTTTTTTTATTTTTTTTTTGTATAGGTAATATCACCAGCTCATATTATTGTGTCATGATTACTGGCACCATATGTAGTCCCTCAGTTATTCTTCTTTAGATGTTTTCCGTGTCCTGTGCAGTATCTCTCCCAGAAGTCCACTTGATGGCCCCCGTGGTGGTCTACACCCCGAAGTCATCAATTTTTACTCTAAGAGAGAGTGTGCAGCTGTTTCTGGAGACGGTCAACAATAACCTCTGCATGGTGGAATAATAGGTCACGATGTTTATCAGGATCAGTAGAAGCATCACCCACTCGATGATTATGATGGGGATTTCACGGATCTCGTCCCAGTCTTCATCATTATGGAATAATTCCTTTAATGTTTCATATCCAAAATAGAAAACTACACAGACAAAAGTCAGGCCACAGCAGGTGCATCTACTATGGTGGATGACTTTTTTTGCTCCTGGTAATTTATACATCTGGATGGACTGCCCAAGGTAGTATAAGGCTTCACATGTAATGGAAATTATCGTGCTGACAAAGTGTATCCTGGGATATTCTTCGGGGGACAATACATGCATAACAGCTGTGGAAAAACAGGAGGCCCACACAATGGCCAGCAGGATCCTCTGGATCAGGACCTGATGACCCCTGAACTCTTCAGTATGCATAACCATATACTTATAAATAAGAAAGGTTAGTACCAAAGTGCCAATGGACGTCCCTATAAATCCAATTCTGAATAATATGCTTTCGGGAAAGACATTTCCCACGTCACTGTGAAGGAAAAGAAACCAATGTTATTATGGATATTTCCTCACTCCCAACCCATGAAATAAGAATCATTTGCTTGTTTATCTTACCTGATGCTCATCAGTGGCGAGGCTGCATGGCCGAGGACGACCGTCATGATGTAGCTGGTGGCAAGCCAGGCCGCACACCAAAACGCCAACAGGAGGGGGACGAACCCCAGTCCTTTTAGCTCCATTTCAGACAAGTAGAAAAAGAAGACGCTAATCTCACTATTCTCACTAATCGCACTGGAACAGACTGAAGGCTCGGGCGGCTGTCAGTGGGATGTCAGGCCTCCAGCTGTCTATGACATCACATGTGACATGTCAGAATGACTGCTTGTTTCTTTGAGCTGCCATGATTTAGTATCTGCTATAGACAGAACCTGATGTTTTTACTATGGACCTTACAGACCTCAGAACCCAAGTAATTAGTGCAGGGGCTCCATTTTGATCATCTCATATTTCACATTATTTGAGTTCCAGGGCTCAGATACATTTGCACCCTCTATAGCAGTGGTCTTCAAGCTGTGAACCCCCAACCGCTGCAGAACCACAACTCCCAGCATGCCCAGACAGCAACTTTGCATAAGGAAATAGTCTAATTAAACTTTTCTTATATATAGAATCCCTGAAATCTCCAATCTCTCCTTTTATTGCTTTATGATCTGTGTTACTTATTTGTAAAAAACAATGTTTGTGATTGTCTTCCCCCCACACACTTATGGGCTATCTCTTCAAACGACTTTATTTGACCTAAAGCGTATAATTGATTTACATAAATAAGCCCCTTTTCATCCAAAAGAGTGAATCTTTAATTTTAAGGAACTCTTTAAGTGCTTTATTCGACCATAATGAAGTAAAGTCAAAACTCCATGTGATTTAAAAAATAAATTTAAGTTCCCCCCATACTTAATTATCTAGATATGCATGGGTGTAGTGAGTATCCCAGCTTCCAAAATCTCAAAAATATCCTTCATTTTTCAGAGGCTTTTTCAAAAATGAAAGAAGCGATCTGATTGGTTGCTATGGGCAACTCAGAAACTTTTCCTCTGGGCAGGTTTTGATAAATCTCCCTCTATGGGGGAGATTCATTAAGACCAGTGTAGAGGAAGAGTTGTGCAGTTGCCCATAGCAACCAGATTGCTTCTTTCATTTTTCACAATGCCTTTGCAAAATGAAAGAAGCGATCTGATTGGTTGCTATGGGCAACTCAGCATATTTTCCTGGAAAAGTTTCTGAGTTGCCCATAGCAACCAATCAGATTACTTCCTTCATTTTTCAGAGACTTTTTCAAAAATGAAAGAAGCGATCTGATTGGTTGCTATGGGCAACTCAGCAGCTTTCCCCATAGACCACAATGGGCCTACTGGTTTCAATGGGCAAAAAATCAGAGTTAATGCACTAGACACAGTTCTCTATACCATTAACCCCTTCCCGACCTATGACATACCTGTACGTCATGGGTGGCAAGGTGTTCCCGACCCATGACATACAGGTACGTCATGAACATTTTTGCCGCTACTCGCGGCATCCCGCAGCGCCCGGTAAGATGGTGGCTATCACTGATAGCCAGCCATCTTACCATGCGACCACGGGGGGTTTCATCCCCCACCCCCCCCCCCAGCGATCGCTGCTATCAGCTGGTCAACTCTGACTAGCTAATAGCAGCGTTTCGCTATCAGAATATTTAGCAGCGCGGTGTGTAAGTCCCGATCACGGGGATCGGGACACACACCGCTCTGCTAAGTGTCCCTTACCCATCCCCCGGCATCACTTACCCGACCATGCGGTGTCCCGAGTGGTCCCGTTGCGAGCGACGTCCTCCAGGCGGTCCCGGCGGCGCTGCGTCCCGGCGGCGCAGGTTGACCGCCAGATGAAGGGGCAGCCGACACGCCCCCTCAAAAAAAGCGCTATAGCAGAGCCAGAAATTGCCAAAGGCAGCGCTGCATCAGTCCCCCAAAAAATGTGAGTTCCTGGATTTAAATATCTATATTCAGGATGGCTGTTCGCATACTGCCAACTATTTTAAGGAGGTGAATGCAAACAGATACCTCGACTTTAACAGTTGCCATCTTAAATAATGGAAGAAGAACATTCCATTCGGTCAAATGAAAAGAATCCGAAGGAATTGTTCTTCCACACAAAAATACCTACAACAACTAGAGAACCTGGAGGATCGTTTTAAACAAAAAGGGTATCCCAAACCCCTTATACAAGGAGCACGCCAGAGAGTGGACGAATTAGAACAAAGTGCTTGCTTGAAAAATAATAAACAGGGTAATGCAGAGGGGGGTTATAATGATGAATTTGATTCTGTTTTTCTAACTAGGTATTACACTTCACACACCAATATTTTTTTATAATTTTTTTTTATTTTTTTTTTGTATAGGTAATATCACCAGCTCATATTATTGTGTCATGATTACTGGCACCATATGTAGTCCCCCAGTTATTCTTCTTTAGATGTTTTCCGTGTCCTGTGCAGTATCTCTCCCAGAAGTCCACTTGATGGCCCCCGTGGTGGTCTACACCCCGAAGTCATCAATTTTTACTCTAAGAGAGAGTGTGCAGCTGTTTCTGGAGACGGTCAACAATAACCTCTGCATGGTGGAATAATAGGTCACGATGTTTATCAGGATCAGTAGAAGCATCACCCACTCGATGATTATGATGGGGATTTCACGGATCTCGTCCCAGTCTTCATCATTATGGAATAATTCCTTTAATGTTTCATATCCAAAATAGAAAACTACACAGACAAAAGTCAGGCCACAGCAGGTGCATCTACTATGGTGGATGACTTTTTTTGCTCCTGGTAATTTATACATCTGGATGGACTGCCCAAGGTAGTATAAGGCTTCACATGTAATGGAAATTATCGTGCTGACAAAGTGTATCCTGGGATATTCTTCGGGGGACAATACATGCATAACAGCTGTGGAAAAACAGGAGGCCCACACAATGGCCAGCAGGATCCTCTGGATCACGACCTGATGACCCCTGAACTCTTCAGTATGCATAACCATATACTTATAAATAAGAAAGGTTAGTACCAAAGTGCCAATGGACGTCCCTATAAATCCAATTCTGAATAATATGCTTTCGGGAAAGACATTTCCCACGTCACTGTGAAGGAAAAGAAACCAATGTTATTATGGATATTTCCTCACTCCCAACCCATGAAATAAGAATCATTTGCTTGTTTATCTTACCTGATGCTCATCAGTGGCGAGGCTGCATGGCCGAGGACGACCGTCATGATGTAGCTGGTGGCAAGCCAGGCCGCACACCAAAACGCCAACAGGAGGGGGACGAACCCCAGTCCTTTTAGCTCCATTTCAGACAAGTAGAAAAAGAAGACGCTAATCTCACTATTCTCACTAATCGCACTGGAACAGACTGAAGGCTCGGGCGGCTGTCAGTGGGATGTCAGGCCTCCAGCTGTCTATGACATCACATGTGACATGTCAGAATGACTGCTTGTTTCTTTGAGCTGCCATGATTTAGTATCTGCTATAGACAGAACCTGATGTTTTTACTATGGACCTTACAGACCTCAGAACCCAAGTAATTAGTGCAGGGGCTCCATTTTGATCATCTCATATTTCACATTATTTGAGTTCCAGGGCTCAGATACATTTGCACCCTCTATAGCAGTGGTCTTCAAGCTGTGAACCCCCAACCGCTGCAGAACCACAACTCCCAGCATGCCCAGACAGCAACTTTGCATAAGGAAATAGTCTAATTAAACTTTTCTTATATATAGAATCCCTGAAATCTCCAATCTCTCCTTTTATTGCTTTATGATCTGTGTTACTTATTTGTAAAAAACAATGTTTGTGATTGTCTTCCCCCCACACACTTATGGGCTATCTCTTCAAACGACTTTATTTGACCTAAAGCGTATAATTGATTTACATAAATAAGCCCCTTTTCATCCAAAAGAGTGAATCTTTAATTTTAAGGAACTCTTTAAGTGCTTTATTCGACCATAATGAAGTAAAGTCAAAACTCCATGTGATTTAAAAAATAAATTTAAGTTCCCCCCATACTTAATTATCTAGATATGCATGGGTGTAGTGAGTATCCCAGCTTCCAAAATCTCAAAAATATCCTTCATTTTTCAGAGGCTTTTTCAAAAATGAAAGAAGCGATCTGATTGGTTGCTATGGGCAACTCAGAAACTTTTCCTCTGGGCAGGTTTTGATAAATCTCCCTCTATGGGGGAGATTCATTAAGACCAGTGTAGAGGAAGAGTTGTGCAGTTGCCCATAGCAACCAGATTGCTTCTTTCATTTTTCACAATGCCTTTGCAAAATGAAAGAAGCGATCTGATTGGTTGCTATGGGCAACTCAGCATATTTTCCTGGAAAAGTTTCTGAGTTGCCCATAGCAACCAATCAGATTACTTCCTTCATTTTTCAGAGACTTTTTCAAAAATGAAAGAAGCGATCTGATTGGTTGCTATGGGCAACTCAGCAGCTTTCCCCATAGACCACAATGGGCCTACTGGTTTCAATGGGCAAAAAATCAGAGTTAATGCACTAGACACAGTTCTCTATACCATTAACCCCTTCCCGACCTATGACATACCTGTACGTCATGGGTGGCAAGGTGTTCCCGACCCATGACATACAGGTACGTCATGAACATTTTTGCCGCTACTCGCGGCATCCCGCAGCGCCCGGTAAGATGGTGGCTATCACTGATAGCCAGCCATCTTACCATGCGACCACGGGGGGTTTCATCCCCCACCCCCCCCCCCAGCGATCGCTGCTATCAGCTGGTCAACTCTGACTAGCTAATAGCAGCGTTTCGCTATCAGAATATTTAGCAGCGCGGTGTGTAAGTCCCGATCACGGGGATCGGGACACACACCGCTCTGCTAAGTGTCCCTTACCCATCCCCCGGCATCACTTACCCGACCATGCGGTGTCCCGAGTGGTCCCGTTGCGAGCGACGTCCTCCAGGCGGTCCCGGCGGCGCTGCGTCCCGGCGGCGCAGGTTGACCGCCAGATGAAGGGGCAGCCGACACGCCCCCTCAAAAAAAGCGCTATAGCAGAGCCAGAAATTGCCAAAGGCAGCGCTGCATCAGTCCCCCAAAAAATGTGAGTTCCTGGATTTAAATATCTATATTCAGGATGGCTGTTCGCATACTGCCAACTATTTTAAGGAGGTGAATGCAAACAGATACCTCGACTTTAACAGTTGCCATCTTAAATAATGGAAGAAGAACATTCCATTCGGTCAAATGAAAAGAATCCGAAGGAATTGTTCTTCCACACAAAAATACCTACAACAACTAGAGAACCTGGAGGATCGTTTTAAACAAAAAGGGTATCCCAAACCCCTTATACAAGGAGCACGCCAGAGAGTGGACGAATTAGAACAAAGTGCTTGCTTGAAAAATAATAAACAGGGTAATGCAGAGGGGGGTTATAATGATGAATTTGATTCTGTTTTTCTAACTAGGTATTACACTTCACACACCAATATTTTTTTATAATTTTTTTTTATTTTTTTTTTGTATAGGTAATATCACCAGCTCATATTATTGTGTCATGATTACTGGCACCATATGTAGTCCCTCAGTTATTCTTCTTTAGATGTTTTCCGTGTCCTGTGCAGTATCTCTCCCAGAAGTCCACTTGATGGCCCCCGTGGTGGTCTACACCCCGAAGTCATCAATTTTTACTCTAAGAGAGAGTGTGCAGCTGTTTCTGGAGACGGTCAACAATAACCTCTGCATGGTGGAATAATAGGTCACGATGTTTATCAGGATCAGTAGAAGCATCACCCACTCGATGATTATGATGGGGATTTCACGGATCTCGTCCCAGTCTTCATCATTATGGAATAATTCCTTTAATGTTTCATATCCAAAATAGAAAACTACACAGACAAAAGTCAGGCCACAGCAGGTGCATCTACTATGGTGGATGACTTTTTTTGCTCCTGGTAATTTATACATCTGGATGGACTGCCCAAGGTAGTATAAGGCTTCACATGTAATGGAAATTATCGTGCTGACAAAGTGTATCCTGGGATATTCTTCGGGGGACAATACATGCATAACAGCTGTGGAAAAACAGGAGGCCCACACAATGGCCAGCAGGATCCTCTGGATCAGGACCTGATGACCCCTGAACTCTTCAGTATGCATAACCATATACTTATAAATAAGAAAGGTTAGTACCAAAGTGCCAATGGACGTCCCTATAAATCCAATTCTGAATAATATGCTTTCGGGAAAGACATTTCCCACGTCACTGTGAAGGAAAAGAAACCAATGTTATTATGGATATTTCCTCACTCCCAACCCATGAAATAAGAATCATTTGCTTGTTTATCTTACCTGATGCTCATCAGTGGCGAGGCTGCATGGCCGAGGACGACCGTCATGATGTAGCTGGTGGCAAGCCAGGCCGCACACCAAAACGCCAACAGGAGGGGGACGAACCCCAGTCCTTTTAGCTCCATTTCAGACAAGTAGAAAAAGAAGACGCTAATCTCACTATTCTCACTAATCGCACTGGAACAGACTGAAGGCTCGGGCGGCTGTCAGTGGGATGTCAGGCCTCCAGCTGTCTATGACATCACATGTGACATGTCAGAATGACTGCTTGTTTCTTTGAGCTGCCATGATTTAGTATCTGCTATAGACAGAACCTGATGTTTTTACTATGGACCTTACAGACCTCAGAACCCAAGTAATTAGTGCAGGGGCTCCATTTTGATCATCTCATATTTCACATTATTTGAGTTCCAGGGCTCAGATACATTTGCACCCTCTATAGCAGTGGTCTTCAAGCTGTGAACCCCCAACCGCTGCAGAACCACAACTCCCAGCATGCCCAGACAGCAACTTTGCATAAGGAAATAGTCTAATTAAACTTTTCTTATATATAGAATCCCTGAAATCTCCAATCTCTCCTTTTATTGCTTTATGATCTGTGTTACTTATTTGTAAAAAACAATGTTTGTGATTGTCTTCCCCCCACACACTTATGGGCTATCTCTTCAAACGACTTTATTTGACCTAAAGCGTATAATTGATTTACATAAATAAGCCCCTTTTCATCCAAAAGAGTGAATCTTTAATTTTAAGGAACTCTTTAAGTGCTTTATTCGACCATAATGAAGTAAAGTCAAAACTCCATGTGATTTAAAAAATAAATTTAAGTTCCCCCCATACTTAATTATCTAGATATGCATGGGTGTAGTGAGTATCCCAGCTTCCAAAATCTCAAAAATATCCTTCATTTTTCAGAGGCTTTTTCAAAAATGAAAGAAGCGATCTGATTGGTTGCTATGGGCAACTCAGAAACTTTTCCTCTGGGCAGGTTTTGATAAATCTCCCTCTATGGGGGAGATTCATTAAGACCAGTGTAGAGGAAGAGTTGTGCAGTTGCCCATAGCAACCAGATTGCTTCTTTCATTTTTCACAATGCCTTTGCAAAATGAAAGAAGCGATCTGATTGGTTGCTATGGGCAACTCAGCATATTTTCCTGGAAAAGTTTCTGAGTTGCCCATAGCAACCAATCAGATTACTTCCTTCATTTTTCAGAGACTTTTTCAAAAATGAAAGAAGCGATCTGATTGGTTGCTATGGGCAACTCAGCAGCTTTCCCCATAGACCACAATGGGCCTACTGGTTTCAATGGGCAAAAAATCAGAGTTAATGCACTAGACACAGTTCTCTATACCATTAACCCCTTCCCGACCTATGACATACCTGTACGTCATGGGTGGCAAGGTGTTCCCGACCCATGACATACAGGTACGTCATGAACATTTTTGCCGCTACTCGCGGCATCCCGCAGCGCCCGGTAAGATGGTGGCTATCACTGATAGCCAGCCATCTTACCATGCGACCACGGGGGGTTTCATCCCCCACCCCCCCCCCCAGCGATCGCTGCTATCAGCTGGTCAACTCTGACTAGCTAATAGCAGCGTTTCGCTATCAGAATATTTAGCAGCGCGGTGTGTAAGTCCCGATCACGGGGATCGGGACACACACCGCTCTGCTAAGTGTCCCTTACCCATCCCCCGGCATCACTTACCCGACCATGCGGTGTCCCGAGTGGTCCCGTTGCGAGCGACGTCCTCCAGGCGGTCCCGGCGGCGCTGCGTCCCGGCGGCGCAGGTTGACCGCCAGATGAAGGGGCAGCCGACACGCCCCCTCAAAAAAAGCGCTATAGCAGAGCCAGAAATTGCCAAAGGCAGCGCTGCATCAGTCCCCCAAAAAATGTGAGTTCCTGGATTTAAATATCTATATTCAGGATGGCTGTTCGCATACTGCCAACTATTTTAAGGAGGTGAATGCAAACAGATACCTCGACTTTAACAGTTGCCATCTTAAATAATGGAAGAAGAACATTCCATTCGGTCAAATGAAAAGAATCCGAAGGAATTGTTCTTCCACACAAAAATACCTACAACAACTAGAGAACCTGGAGGATCGTTTTAAACAAAAAGGGTATCCCAAACCCCTTATACAAGGAGCACGCCAGAGAGTGGACGAATTAGAACAAAGTGCTTGCTTGAAAAATAATAAACAGGGTAATGCAGAGGGGGGTTATAATGATGAATTTGATTCTGTTTTTCTAACTAGGTATTACACTTCACACACCAATATTTTTTTATAATTTTTTTTTATTTTTTTTTTGTATAGGTAATATCACCAGCTCATATTATTGTGTCATGATTACTGGCACCATATGTAGTCCCCCAGTTATTCTTCTTTAGATGTTTTCCGTGTCCTGTGCAGTATCTCTCCCAGAAGTCCACTTGATGGCCCCCGTGGTGGTCTACACCCCGAAGTCATCAATTTTTACTCTAAGAGAGAGTGTGCAGCTGTTTCTGGAGACGGTCAACAATAACCTCTGCATGGTGGAATAATAGGTCACGATGTTTATCAGGATCAGTAGAAGCATCACCCACTCGATGATTATGATGGGGATTTCACGGATCTCGTCCCAGTCTTCATCATTATGGAATAATTCCTTTAATGTTTCATATCCAAAATAGAAAACTACACAGACAAAAGTCAGGCCACAGCAGGTGCATCTACTATGGTGGATGACTTTTTTTGCTCCTGGTAATTTATACATCTGGATGGACTGCCCAAGGTAGTATAAGGCTTCACATGTAATGGAAATTATCGTGCTGACAAAGTGTATCCTGGGATATTCTTCGGGGGACAATACATGCATAACAGCTGTGGAAAAACAGGAGGCCCACACAATGGCCAGCAGGATCCTCTGGATCACGACCTGATGACCCCTGAACTCTTCAGTATGCATAACCATATACTTATAAATAAGAAAGGTTAGTACCAAAGTGCCAATGGACGTCCCTATAAATCCAATTCTGAATAATATGCTTTCGGGAAAGACATTTCCCACGTCACTGTGAAGGAAAAGAAACCAATGTTATTATGGATATTTCCTCACTCCCAACCCATGAAATAAGAATCATTTGCTTGTTTATCTTACCTGATGCTCATCAGTGGCGAGGCTGCATGGCCGAGGACGACCGTCATGATGTAGCTGGTGGCAAGCCAGGCCGCACACCAAAACGCCAACAGGAGGGGGACGAACCCCAGTCCTTTTAGCTCCATTTCAGACAAGTAGAAAAAGAAGACGCTAATCTCACTATTCTCACTAATCGCACTGGAACAGACTGAAGGCTCGGGCGGCTGTCAGTGGGATGTCAGGCCTCCAGCTGTCTATGACATCACATGTGACATGTCAGAATGACTGCTTGTTTCTTTGAGCTGCCATGATTTAGTATCTGCTATAGACAGAACCTGATGTTTTTACTATGGACCTTACAGACCTCAGAACCCAAGTAATTAGTGCAGGGGCTCCATTTTGATCATCTCATATTTCACATTATTTGAGTTCCAGGGCTCAGATACATTTGCACCCTCTATAGCAGTGGTCTTCAAGCTGTGAACCCCCAACCGCTGCAGAACCACAACTCCCAGCATGCCCAGACAGCAACTTTGCATAAGGAAATAGTCTAATTAAACTTTTCTTATATATAGAATCCCTGAAATCTCCAATCTCTCCTTTTATTGCTTTATGATCTGTGTTACTTATTTGTAAAAAACAATGTTTGTGATTGTCTTCCCCCCACACACTTATGGGCTATCTCTTCAAACGACTTTATTTGACCTAAAGCGTATAATTGATTTACATAAATAAGCCCCTTTTCATCCAAAAGAGTGAATCTTTAATTTTAAGGAACTCTTTAAGTGCTTTATTCGACCATAATGAAGTAAAGTCAAAACTCCATGTGATTTAAAAAATAAATTTAAGTTCCCCCCATACTTAATTATCTAGATATGCATGGGTGTAGTGAGTATCCCAGCTTCCAAAATCTCAAAAATATCCTTCATTTTTCAGAGGCTTTTTCAAAAATGAAAGAAGCGATCTGATTGGTTGCTATGGGCAACTCAGAAACTTTTCCTCTGGGCAGGTTTTGATAAATCTCCCTCTATGGGGGAGATTCATTAAGACCAGTGTAGAGGAAGAGTTGTGCAGTTGCCCATAGCAACCAGATTGCTTCTTTCATTTTTCACAATGCCTTTGCAAAATGAAAGAAGCGATCTGATTGGTTGCTATGGGCAACTCAGCATATTTTCCTGGAAAAGTTTCTGAGTTGCCCATAGCAACCAATCAGATTACTTCCTTCATTTTTCAGAGACTTTTTCAAAAATGAAAGAAGCGATCTGATTGGTTGCTATGGGCAACTCAGCAGCTTTCCCCATAGACCACAATGGGCCTACTGGTTTCAATGGGCAAAAAATCAGAGTTAATGCACTAGACACAGTTCTCTATACCATTAACCCCTTCCCGACCTATGACATACCTGTACGTCATGGGTGGCAAGGTGTTCCCGACCCATGACATACAGGTACGTCATGAACATTTTTGCCGCTACTCGCGGCATCCCGCAGCGCCCGGTAAGATGGTGGCTATCACTGATAGCCAGCCATCTTACCATGCGACCACGGGGGGTTTCATCCCCCACCCCCCCCCCCCAGCGATCGCTGCTATCAGCTGGTCAACTCTGACTAGCTAATAGCAGCGTTTCGCTATCAGAATATTTAGCAGCGCGGTGTGTAAGTCCCGATCACGGGGATCGGGACACACACCGCTCTGCTAAGTGTCCCTTACCCATCCCCCGGCATCACTTACCCGACCATGCGGTGTCCCGAGTGGTCCCGTTGCGAGCGACGTCCTCCAGGCGGTCCCGGCGGCGCTGCGTCCCGGCGGCGCAGGTTGACCGCCAGATGAAGGGGCAGCCGACACGCCCCCTCAAAAAAAGCGCTATAGCAGAGCCAGAAATTGCCAAAGGCAGCGCTGCATCAGTCCCCCAAAAAATGTGAGTTCCTGGATTTAAATATCTATATTCAGGATGGCTGTTCGCATACTGCCAACTATTTTAAGGAGGTGAATGCAAACAGATACCTCGACTTTAACAGTTGCCATCTTAAATAATGGAAGAAGAACATTCCATTCGGTCAAATGAAAAGAATCCGAAGGAATTGTTCTTCCACACAAAAATACCTACAACAACTAGAGAACCTGGAGGATCGTTTTAAACAAAAAGGGTATCCCAAACCCCTTATACAAGGAGCACGCCAGAGAGTGGACGAATTAGAACAAAGTGCTTGCTTGAAAAATAATAAACAGGGTAATGCAGAGGGGGGTTATAATGATGAATTTGATTCTGTTTTTCTAACTAGGTATTACACTTCACACACCAATATTTTTTTATAATTTTTTTTTATTTTTTTTTTGTATAGGTAATATCACCAGCTCATATTATTGTGTCATGATTACTGGCACCATATGTAGTCCCCCAGTTATTCTTCTTTAGATGTTTTCCGTGTCCTGTGCAGTATCTCTCCCAGAAGTCCACTTGATGGCCCCCGTGGTGGTCTACACCCCGAAGTCATCAATTTTTACTCTAAGAGAGAGTGTGCAGCTGTTTCTGGAGACGGTCAACAATAACCTCTGCATGGTGGAATAATAGGTCACGATGTTTATCAGGATCAGTAGAAGCATCACCCACTCGATGATTATGATGGGGATTTCACGGATCTCGTCCCAGTCTTCATCATTATGGAATAATTCCTTTAATGTTTCATATCCAAAATAGAAAACTACACAGACAAAAGTCAGGCCACAGCAGGTGCATCTACTATGGTGGATGACTTTTTTTGCTCCTGGTAATTTATACATCTGGATGGACTGCCCAAGGTAGTATAAGGCTTCACATGTAATGGAAATTATCGTGCTGACAAAGTGTATCCTGGGATATTCTTCGGGGGACAATACATGCATAACAGCTGTGGAAAAACAGGAGGCCCACACAATGGCCAGCAGGATCCTCTGGATCAGGACCTGATGACCCCTGAACTCTTCAGTATGCATAACCATATACTTATAAATAAGAAAGGTTAGTACCAAAGTGCCAATGGACGTCCCTATAAATCCAATTCTGAATAATATGCTTTCGGGAAAGACATTTCCCACGTCACTGTGAAGGAAAAGAAACCAATGTTATTATGGATATTTCCTCACTCCCAACCCATGAAATAAGAATCATTTGCTTGTTTATCTTACCTGATGCTCATCAGTGGCGAGGCTGCATGGCCGAGGACGACCGTCATGATGTAGCTGGTGGCAAGCCAGGCCGCACACCAAAACGCCAACAGGAGGGGGACGAACCCCAGTCCTTTTAGCTCCATTTCAGACAAGTAGAAAAAGAAGACGCTAATCTCACTATTCTCACTAATCGCACTGGAACAGACTGAAGGCTCGGGCGGCTGTCAGTGGGATGTCAGGCCTCCAGCTGTCTATGACATCACATGTGACATGTCAGAATGACTGCTTGTTTCTTTGAGCTGCCATGATTTAGTATCTGCTATAGACAGAACCTGATGTTTTTACTATGGACCTTACAGACCTCAGAACCCAAGTAATTAGTGCAGGGGCTCCATTTTGATCATCTCATATTTCACATTATTTGAGTTCCAGGGCTCAGATACATTTGCACCCTCTATAGCAGTGGTCTTCAAGCTGTGAACCCCCAACCGCTGCAGAACCACAACTCCCAGCATGCCCAGACAGCAACTTTGCATAAGGAAATAGTCTAATTAAACTTTTCTTATATATAGAATCCCTGAAATCTCCAATCTCTCCTTTTATTGCTTTATGATCTGTGTTACTTATTTGTAAAAAACAATGTTTGTGATTGTCTTCCCCCCACACACTTATGGGCTATCTCTTCAAACGACTTTATTTGACCTAAAGCGTATAATTGATTTACATAAATAAGCCCCTTTTCATCCAAAAGAGTGAATCTTTAATTTTAAGGAACTCTTTAAGTGCTTTATTCGACCATAATGAAGTAAAGTCAAAACTCCATGTGATTTAAAAAATAAATTTAAGTTCCCCCCATACTTAATTATCTAGATATGCATGGGTGTAGTGAGTATCCCAGCTTCCAAAATCTCAAAAATATCCTTCATTTTTCAGAGGCTTTTTCAAAAATGAAAGAAGCGATCTGATTGGTTGCTATGGGCAACTCAGAAACTTTTCCTCTGGGCAGGTTTTGATAAATCTCCCTCTATGGGGGAGATTCATTAAGACCAGTGTAGAGGAAGAGTTGTGCAGTTGCCCATAGCAACCAGATTGCTTCTTTCATTTTTCACAATGCCTTTGCAAAATGAAAGAAGCGATCTGATTGGTTGCTATGGGCAACTCAGCATATTTTCCTGGAAAAGTTTCTGAGTTGCCCATAGCAACCAATCAGATTACTTCCTTCATTTTTCAGAGACTTTTTCAAAAATGAAAGAAGCGATCTGATTGGTTGCTATGGGCAACTCAGCAGCTTTCCCCATAGACCACAATGGGCCTACTGGTTTCAATGGGCAAAAAATCAGAGTTAATGCACTAGACACAGTTCTCTATACCATTAACCCCTTCCCGACCTATGACATACCTGTACGTCATGGGTGGCAAGGTGTTCCCGACCCATGACATACAGGTACGTCATGAACATTTTTGCCGCTACTCGCGGCATCCCGCAGCGCCCGGTAAGATGGTGGCTATCACTGATAGCCAGCCATCTTACCATGCGACCACGGGGGGTTTCATCCCCCACCCCCCCCCCCCAGCGATCGCTGCTATCAGCTGGTCAACTCTGACTAGCTAATAGCAGCGTTTCGCTATCAGAATATTTAGCAGCGCGGTGTGTAAGTCCCGATCACGGGGATCGGGACACACACCGCTCTGCTAAGTGTCCCTTACCCATCCCCCGGCATCACTTACCCGACCATGCGGTGTCCCGAGTGGTCCCGTTGCGAGCGACGTCCTCCAGGCGGTCCCGGCGGCGCTGCGTCCCGGCGGCGCAGGTTGACCGCCAGATGAAGGGGCAGCCGACACGCCCCCTCAAAAAAAGCGCTATAGCAGAGCCAGAAATTGCCAAAGGCAGCGCTGCATCAGTCCCCCAAAAAATGTGAGTTCCTGGATTTAAATATCTATATTCAGGATGGCTGTTCGCATACTGCCAACTATTTTAAGGAGGTGAATGCAAACAGATACCTCGACTTTAACAGTTGCCATCTTAAATAATGGAAGAAGAACATTCCATTCGGTCAAATGAAAAGAATCCGAAGGAATTGTTCTTCCACACAAAAATACCTACAACAACTAGAGAACCTGGAGGATCGTTTTAAACAAAAAGGGTATCCCAAACCCCTTATACAAGGAGCACGCCAGAGAGTGGACGAATTAGAACAAAGTGCTTGCTTGAAAAATAATAAACAGGGTAATGCAGAGGGGGGTTATAATGATGAATTTGATTCTGTTTTTCTAACTAGGTATTACACTTCACACACCAATATTTTTTTATAATTTTTTTTTTTTTTGTATAGGTAATATCACCAGCTCATATTATTGTGTCATGATTACTGGCACCATATGTAGTCCCCCAGTTATTCTTCTTTAGATGTTTTCCGTGTCCTGTGCAGTATCTCTCCCAGAAGTCCACTTGATGGCCCCCGTGGTGGTCTACACCCCGAAGTCATCAATTTTTACTCTAAGAGAGAGTGTGCAGCTGTTTCTGGAGACGGTCAACAATAACCTCTGCATGGTGGAATAATAGGTCACGATGTTTATCAGGATCAGTAGAAGCATCACCCACTCGATGATTATGATGGGGATTTCACGGATCTCGTCCCAGTCTTCATCATTATGGAATAATTCCTTTAATGTTTCACATCCAAAATAGAAAACTACACAGACAAAAGTCAGGCCACAGCAGGTGCATCTACTATGGTGGATGACTTTTTTTGCTCCTGGTAATTTATACATCTGGATGGACTGCCCAAGGTAGTATAAGGCTTCACATGTAATGGAAATTATCGTGCTGACAAAGTGTATCCTGGGATATTCTTCGGGGGACAATACATGCATAACAGCTGTGGAAAAACAGGAGGCCCACACAATGGCCAGCAGGATCCTCTGGATCAGGACCTGATGACCCCTGAACTCTTCAGTATGCATAACCATATACTTATAAATAAGAAAGGTTAGTACCAAAGTGCCAATGGACGTCCCTATAAATCCAATTCTGAATAATATGCTTTCGGGAAAGACATTTCCCACGTCACTGTGAAGGAAAAGAAACCAATGTTATTATGGATATTTCCTCACTCCCAACCCATGAAATAAGAATCATTTGCTTGTTTATCTTACCTGATGCTCATCAGTGGCGAGGCTGCATGGCCGAGGACGACCGTCATGATGTAGCTGGTGGCAAGCCAGGCCGCACACCAAAACGCCAACAGGAGGGGGACGAACCCCAGTCCTTTTAGCTCCATTTCAGACAAGTAGAAAAAGAAGACGCTAATCTCACTATTCTCACTAATCGCACTGGAACAGACTGAAGGCTCGGGCGGCTGTCAGTGGGATGTCAGGCCTCCAGCTGTCTATGACATCACATGTGACATGTCAGAATGACTGCTTGTTTCTTTGAGCTGCCATGATTTAGTATCTGCTATAGACAGAACCTGATGTTTTTACTATGGACCTTACAGACCTCAGAACCCAAGTAATTAGTGCAGGGGCTCCATTTTGATCATCTCATATTTCACATTATTTGAGTTCCAGGGCTCAGATACATTTGCACCCTCTATAGCAGTGGTCTTCAAGCTGTGAACCCCCAACCGCTGCAGAACCACAACTCCCAGCATGCCCAGACAGCAACTTTGCATAAGGAAATAGTCTAATTAAACTTTTCTTATATATAGAATCCCTGAAATCTCCAATCTCTCCTTTTATTGCTTTATGATCTGTGTTACTTATTTGTAAAAAACAATGTTTGTGATTGTCTTCCCCCCACACACTTATGGGCTATCTCTTCAAACGACTTTATTTGACCTAAAGCGTATAATTGATTTACATAAATAAGCCCCTTTTCATCCAAAAGAGTGAATCTTTAATTTTAAGGAACTCTTTAAGTGCTTTATTCGACCATAATGAAGTAAAGTCAAAACTCCATGTGATTTAAAAAATAAATTTAAGTTCCCCCCATACTTAATTATCTAGATATGCATGGGTGTAGTGAGTATCCCAGCTTCCAAAATCTCAAAAATATCCTTCATTTTTCAGAGGCTTTTTCAAAAATGAAAGAAGCGATCTGATTGGTTGCTATGGGCAACTCAGAAACTTTTCCTCTGGGCAGGTTTTGATAAATCTCCCTCTATGGGGGAGATTCATTAAGACCAGTGTAGAGGAAGAGTTGTGCAGTTGCCCATAGCAACCAGATTGCTTCTTTCATTTTTCACAATGCCTTTGCAAAATGAAAGAAGCGATCTGATTGGTTGCTATGGGCAACTCAGCATATTTTCCTGGAAAAGTTTCTGAGTTGCCCATAGCAACCAATCAGATTACTTCCTTCATTTTTCAGAGACTTTTTCAAAAATGAAAGAAGCGATCTGATTGGTTGCTATGGGCAACTCAGCAGCTTTCCCCATAGACCACAATGGGCCTACTGGTTTCAATGGGCAAAAAATCAGAGTTAATGCACTAGACACAGTTCTCTATACCATTAACCCCTTCCCGACCTATGACATACCTGTACGTCATGGGTGGCAAGGTGTTCCCGACCCATGACATACAGGTACGTCATGAACATTTTTGCCGCTACTCGCGGCATCCCGCAGCGCCCGGTAAGATGGTGGCTATCACTGATAGCCAGCCATCTTACCATGCGACCACGGGGGGTTTCATCCCCCCCCCCCCCCCCCCAGCGATCGCTGCTATCAGCTGGTCAACTCTGACTAGCTAATAGCAGCGTTTCGCTATCAGAATATTTAGCAGCGCGGTGTGTAAGTCCCGATCACGGGGATCGGGACACACACCGCTCTGCTAAGTGTCCCTTACCCATCCCCCGGCATCACTTACCCGACCATGCGGTGTCCCGAGTGGTCCCGTTGCGAGCGACGTCCTCCAGGCGGTCCCGGCGGCGCTGCGTCCCGGCGGCGCAGGTTGACCGCCAGATGAAGGGGCAGCCGACACGCCCCCTCAAAAAAAGCGCTATAGCAGAGCCAGAAATTGCCAAAGGCAGCGCTGCATCAGTCCCCCAAAAAATGTGAGTTCCTGGATTTAAATATCTATATTCAGGATGGCTGTTCGCATACTGCCAACTATTTTAAGGAGGTGAATGCAAACAGATACCTCGACTTTAACAGTTGCCATCTTAAATAATGGAAGAAGAACATTCCATTCGGTCAAATGAAAAGAATCCGAAGGAATTGTTCTTCCACACAAAAATACCTACAACAACTAGAGAACCTGGAGGATCGTTTTAAACAAAAAGGGTATCCCAAACCCCTTATACAAGGAGCACGCCAGAGAGTGGACGAATTAGAACAAAGTGCTTGCTTGAAAAATAATAAACAGGGTAATGCAGAGGGGGGTTATAATGATGAATTTGATTCTGTTTTTCTAACTAGGTATTACACTTCACACACCAATATTTTTTTATAATTTTTTTTTTTTTTTTTTTTGTATAGGTAATATCACCAGCTCATATTATTGTGTCATGATTACTGGCACCATATGTAGTCCCCCAGTTATTCTTCTTTAGATGTTTTCCGTGTCCTGTGCAGTATCTCTCCCAGAAGTCCACTTGATGGCCCCCGTGGTGGTCTACACCCCGAAGTCATCAATTTTTACTCTAAGAGAGAGTGTGCAGCTGTTTCTGGAGACGGTCAACAATAACCTCTGCATGTGGAATAATAGGTCACGATGTTTATCAGGATCAGTAGAAGCATCACCCACTCGATGATTATGATGGGGATTTCACGGATCTCGTCCCAGTCTTCATCATTATGGAATAATTCCTTTAATGTTTCATATCCAAAATAGAAAACTACACAGACAAAAGTCAGGCCACAGCAGGTGCATCTACTATGGTGGATGACTTTTTTTGCTCCTGGTAATTTATACATCTGGATGGACTGCCCAAGGTAGTATAAGGCTTCACATGTAATGGAAATTATCGTGCTGACAAAGTGTATCCTGGGATATTCTTCGGGGGACAATACATGCATAACAGCTGTGGAAAAACAGGAGGCCCACACAATGGCCAGGCAGGATCCTCTGGATCAGGACCTGATGACCCCTGAACTCTTCAGTATGCATAACCATATACTTATAAATAAGAAAGGTTAGTACCAAAGTGCCAATGGACGTCCCTATAAATCCAATTCTGAATAATATGCTTTCGGGAAAGACATTTCCCACGTCACTGTGAAGGAAAAGAAACCAATGTTATTATGGATATTTCCTCACTCCCAACCCATGAAATAAGAATCATTTGCTTGTTTATCTTACCTGATGCTCATCAGTGGCGAGGCTGCATGGCCGAGGACGACCGTCATGATGTAGCTGGTGGCAAGCCAGGCCGCACACCAAAACGCCAACAGGAGGGGGACGAACCCCAGTCCTTTTAGCTCCATTTCAGACAAGTAGAAAAAGAAGACGCTAATCTCACTATTCTCACTAATCGCACTGGAACAGACTGAAGGCTCGGGCGGCTGTCAGTGGGATGTCAGGCCTC
Organism: Hyla sarda; assembly: GCF_029499605.1. NCBI lineage: Eukaryota > Metazoa > Chordata > Amphibia > Anura > Hylidae > Hyla > Hyla sarda. The sequence continues at coordinate 34,068 of NW_026607704.1, read as the reverse complement.
CAGCTGTCTATGACATCACATGTGACATGTCAGAATGACTGCTTGTTTCTTTGAGCTGCCATGATTTAGTATCTGCTATAGACAGAACCTGATGTTTTTACTATGGACCTTACAGACCTCAGAACCCAAGTAATTAGTGCAGGGGCTCCATTTTGATCATCTCATATTTCACATTATTTGAGTTCCAGGGCTCAGATACATTTGCACCCTCTATAGCAGTGGTCTTCAAGCTGTGAACCCCCAACCGCTGCAGAACCACAACTCCCAGCATGCCCAGACAGCAACTTTGCATAAGGAAATAGTCTAATTAAACTTTTCTTATATATAGAATCCCTGAAATCTCCAATCTCTCCTTTTATTGCTTTATGATCTGTGTTACTTATTTGTAAAAAACAATGTTTGTGATTGTCTTCCCCCCACACACTTATGGGCTATCTCTTCAAACGACTTTATTTGACCTAAAGCGTATAATTGATTTACATAAATAAGCCCCTTTTCATCCAAAAGAGTGAATCTTTAATTTTAAGGAACTCTTTAAGTGCTTTATTCGACCATAATGAAGTAAAGTCAAAACTCCATGTGATTTAAAAAATAAATTTAAGTTCCCCCCATACTTAATTATCTAGATATGCATGGGTGTAGTGAGTATCCCAGCTTCCAAAATCTCAAAAATATCCTTCATTTTTCAGAGGCTTTTTCAAAAATGAAAGAAGCGATCTGATTGGTTGCTATGGGCAACTCAGAAACTTTTCCTCTGGGCAGGTTTTGATAAATCTCCCTCTATGGGGGAGATTCATTAAGACCAGTGTAGAGGAAGAGTTGTGCAGTTGCCCATAGCAACCAGATTGCTTCTTTCATTTTTCACAATGCCTTTGCAAAATGAAAGAAGCGATCTGATTGGTTGCTATGGGCAACTCAGCATATTTTCCTGGAAAAGTTTCTGAGTTGCCCATAGCAACCAATCAGATTACTTCCTTCATTTTTCAGAGACTTTTTCAAAAATGAAAGAAGCGATCTGATTGGTTGCTATGGGCAACTCAGCAGCTTTCCCCATAGACCACAATGGGCCTACTGGTTTCAATGGGCAAAAAATCAGAGTTAATGCACTAGACACAGTTCTCTATACCATTAACCCCTTCCCGACCTATGACATACCTGTACGTCATGGGTGGCAAGGTGTTCCCGACCCATGACATACAGGTACGTCATGAACATTTTTGCCGCTACTCGCGGCATCCCGCAGCGCCCGGTAAGATGGTGGCTATCACTGATAGCCAGCCATCTTACCATGCGACCACGGGGGGTTTCATCCCCCACCCCCCCCCCCCAGCGATCGCTGCTATCAGCTGGTCAACTCTGACTAGCTAATAGCAGCGTTTCGCTATCAGAATATTTAGCAGCGCGGTGTGTAAGTCCCGATCACGGGGATCGGGACACACACCGCTCTGCTAAGTGTCCCTTACCCATCCCCCGGCATCACTTACCCGACCATGCGGTGTCCCGAGTGGTCCCGTTGCGAGCGACGTCCTCCAGGCGGTCCCGGCGGCGCTGCGTCCCGGCGGCGCAGGTTGACCGCCAGATGAAGGGGCAGCCGACACGCCCCCTCAAAAAAAGCGCTATAGCAGAGCCAGAAATTGCCAAAGGCAGCGCTGCATCAGTCCCCCAAAAAATGTGAGTTCCTGGATTTAAATATCTATATTCAGGATGGCTGTTCGCATACTGCCAACTATTTTAAGGAGGTGAATGCAAACAGATACCTCGACTTTAACAGTTGCCATCTTAAATAATGGAAGAAGAACATTCCATTCGGTCAAATGAAAAGAATCCGAAGGAATTGTTCTTCCACACAAAAATACCTACAACAACTAGAGAACCTGGAGGATCGTTTTAAACAAAAAGGGTATCCCAAACCCCTTATACAAGGAGCACGCCAGAGAGTGGACGAATTAGAACAAAGTGCTTGCTTGAAAAATAATAAACAGGGTAATGCAGAGGGGGGTTATAATGATGAATTTGATTCTGTTTTTCTAACTAGGTATTACACTTCACACACCAATATTTTTTTATAATTTTTTTTTATTTTTTTTTTGTATAGGTAATATCACCAGCTCATATTATTGTGTCATGATTACTGGCACCATATGTAGTCCCCCAGTTATTCTTCTTTAGATGTTTTCCGTGTCCTGTGCAGTATCTCTCCCAGAAGTCCACTTGATGGCCCCCGTGGTGGTCTACACCCCGAAGTCATCAATTTTTACTCTAAGAGAGAGTGTGCAGCTGTTTCTGGAGACGGTCAACAATAACCTCTGCATGGTGGAATAATAGGTCACGATGTTTATCAGGATCAGTAGAAGCATCACCCACTCGATGATTATGATGGGGATTTCACGGATCTCGTCCCAGTCTTCATCATTATGGAATAATTCCTTTAATGTTTCATATCCAAAATAGAAAACTACACAGACAAAAGTCAGGCCACAGCAGGTGCATCTACTATGGTGGATGACTTTTTTTGCTCCTGGTAATTTATACATCTGGATGGACTGCCCAAGGTAGTATAAGGCTTCACATGTAATGGAAATTATCGTGCTGACAAAGTGTATCCTGGGATATTCTTCGGGGGACAATACATGCATAACAGCTGTGGAAAAACAGGAGGCCCACACAATGGCCAGCAGGATCCTCTGGATCAGGACCTGATGACCCCTGAACTCTTCAGTATGCATAACCATATACTTATAAATAAGAAAGGTTAGTACCAAAGTGCCAATGGACGTCCCTATAAATCCAATTCTGAATAATATGCTTTCGGGAAAGACATTTCCCACGTCACTGTGAAGGAAAAGAAACCAATGTTATTATGGATATTTCCTCACTCCCAACCCATGAAATAAGAATCATTTGCTTGTTTATCTTACCTGATGCTCATCAGTGGCGAGGCTGCATGGCCGAGGACGACCGTCATGATGTAGCTGGTGGCAAGCCAGGCCGCACACCAAAACGCCAACAGGAGGGGGACGAACCCCAGTCCTTTTAGCTCCATTTCAGACAAGTAGAAAAAGAAGACGCTAATCTCACTATTCTCACTAATCGCACTGGAACAGACTGAAGGCTCGGGCGGCTGTCAGTGGGATGTCAGGCCTCCAGCTGTCTATGACATCACATGTGACATGTCAGAATGACTGCTTGTTTCTTTGAGCTGCCATGATTTAGTATCTGCTATAGACAGAACCTGATGTTTTTACTATGGACCTTACAGACCTCAGAACCCAAGTAATTAGTGCAGGGGCTCCATTTTGATCATCTCATATTTCACATTATTTGAGTTCCAGGGCTCAGATACATTTGCACCCTCTATAGCAGTGGTCTTCAAGCTGTGAACCCCCAACCGCTGCAGAACCACAACTCCCAGCATGCCCAGACAGCAACTTTGCATAAGGAAATAGTCTAATTAAACTTTTCTTATATATAGAATCCCTGAAATCTCCAATCTCTCCTTTTATTGCTTTATGATCTGTGTTACTTATTTGTAAAAAACAATGTTTGTGATTGTCTTCCCCCCACACACTTATGGGCTATCTCTTCAAACGACTTTATTTGACCTAAAGCGTATAATTGATTTACATAAATAAGCCCCTTTTCATCCAAAAGAGTGAATCTTTAATTTTAAGGAACTCTTTAAGTGCTTTATTCGACCATAATGAAGTAAAGTCAAAACTCCATGTGATTTAAAAAATAAATTTAAGTTCCCCCCATACTTAATTATCTAGATATGCATGGGTGTAGTGAGTATCCCAGCTTCCAAAATCTCAAAAATATCCTTCATTTTTCAGAGGCTTTTTCAAAAATGAAAGAAGCGATCTGATTGGTTGCTATGGGCAACTCAGAAACTTTTCCTCTGGGCAGGTTTTGATAAATCTCCCTCTATGGGGGAGATTCATTAAGACCAGTGTAGAGGAAGAGTTGTGCAGTTGCCCATAGCAACCAGATTGCTTCTTTCATTTTTCACAATGCCTTTGCAAAATGAAAGAAGCGATCTGATTGGTTGCTATGGGCAACTCAGCATATTTTCCTGGAAAAGTTTCTGAGTTGCCCATAGCAACCAATCAGATTACTTCCTTCATTTTTCAGAGACTTTTTCAAAAATGAAAGAAGCGATCTGATTGGTTGCTATGGGCAACTCAGCAGCTTTCCCCATAGACCACAATGGGCCTACTGGTTTCAATGGGCAAAAAATCAGAGTTAATGCACTAGACACAGTTCTCTATACCATTAACCCCTTCCCGACCTATGACATACCTGTACGTCATGGGTGGCAAGGTGTTCCCGACCCATGACATACAGGTACGTCATGAACATTTTTGCCGCTACTCGCGGCATCCCGCAGCGCCCGGTAAGATGGTGGCTATCACTGATAGCCAGCCATCTTACCATGCGACCACGGGGGGTTTCATCCCCCACCCCCCCCCCCCCCAGCGATCGCTGCTATCAGCTGGTCAACTCTGACTAGCTAATAGCAGCGTTTCGCTATCAGAATATTTAGCAGCGCGGTGTGTAAGTCCCGATCACGGGGATCGGGACACACACCGCTCTGCTAAGTGTCCCTTACCCATCCCCCGGCATCACTTACCCGACCATGCGGTGTCCCGAGTGGTCCCGTTGCGAGCGACGTCCTCCAGGCGGTCCCGGCGGCGCTGCGTCCCGGCGGCGCAGGTTGACCGCCAGATGAAGGGGCAGCCGACACGCCCCCTCAAAAAAAGCGCTATAGCAGAGCCAGAAATTGCCAAAGGCAGCGCTGCATCAGTCCCCCAAAAAATGTGAGTTCCTGGATTTAAATATCTATATTCAGGATGGCTGTTCGCATACTGCCAACTATTTTAAGGAGGTGAATGCAAACAGATACCTCGACTTTAACAGTTGCCATCTTAAATAATGGAAGAAGAACATTCCATTCGGTCAAATGAAAAGAATCCGAAGGAATTGTTCTTCCACACAAAAATACCTACAACAACTAGAGAACCTGGAGGATCGTTTTAAACAAAAAGGGTATCCCAAACCCCTTATACAAGGAGCACGCCAGAGAGTGGACGAATTAGAACAAAGTGCTTGCTTGAAAAATAATAAACAGGGTAATGCAGAGGGGGGTTATAATGATGAATTTGATTCTGTTTTTCTAACTAGGTATTACACTTCACACACCAATATTTTTTTATAATTTTTTTTTTTTTTTTTTTTGTATAGGTAATATCACCAGCTCATATTATTGTGTCATGATTACTGGCACCATATGTAGTCCCCCAGTTATTCTTCTTTAGATGTTTTCCGTGTCCTGTGCAGTATCTCTCCCAGAAGTCCACTTGATGGCCCCCGTGGTGGTCTACACCCCGAAGTCATCAATTTTTACTCTAAGAGAGAGTGTGCAGCTGTTTCTGGAGACGGTCAACAATAACCTCTGCATGGTGGAATAATAGGTCACGATGTTTATCAGGATCAGTAGAAGCATCACCCACTCGGTGATTATGATGGGGATTTCACGGATCTCGTCCCAGTCTTCATCATTATGGAATAATTCCTTTAATGTTTCATATCCAAAATAGAAAACTACACAGACAAAAGTCAGGCCACAGCAGGTGCATCTACTATGGTGGATGACTTTTTTTGCTCCTGGTAATTTATACATCTGGATGGACTGCCCAAGGTAGTATAAGGCTTCACATGTAATGGAAATTATCGTGCTGACAAAGTGTATCCTGGGATATTCTTCGGGGGACAATACATGCATAACAGCTGTGGAAAAACAGGAGGCCCACACAATGGCCAGCAGGATCCTCTGGATCAGGACCTGATGACCCCTGAACTCTTCAGTATGCATAACCATATACTTATAAATAAGAAAGGTTAGTACCAAAGTGCCAATGGACGTCCCTATAAATCCAATTCTGAATAATATGCTTTCGGGAAAGACATTTCCCACGTCACTGTGAAGGAAAAGAAACCAATGTTATTATGGATATTTCCTCACTCCCAACCCATGAAATAAGAATCATTTGCTTGTTTATCTTACCTGATGCTCATCAGTGGCGAGGCTGCATGGCCGAGGACGACCGTCATGATGTAGCTGGTGGCAAGCCAGGCCGCACACCAAAACGCCAACAGGAGGGGGACGAACCCCAGTCCTTTTAGCTCCATTTCAGACAAGTAGAAAAAGAAGACGCTAATCTCACTATTCTCACTAATCGCACTGGAACAGACTGAAGGCTCGGGCGGCTGTCAGTGGGATGTCAGGCCTCCAGCTGTCTATGACATCACATGTGACATGTCAGAATGACTGCTTGTTTCTTTGAGCTGCCATGATTTAGTATCTGCTATAGACAGAACCTGATGTTTTTACTATGGACCTTACAGACCTCAGAACCCAAGTAATTAGTGCAGGGGCTCCATTTTGATCATCTCATATTTCACATTATTTGAGTTCCAGGGCTCAGATACATTTGCACCCTCTATAGCAGTGGTCTTCAAGCTGTGAACCCCCAACCGCTGCAGAACCACAACTCCCAGCATGCCCAGACAGCAACTTTGCATAAGGAAATAGTCTAATTAAACTTTTCTTATATATAGAATCCCTGAAATCTCCAATCTCTCCTTTTATTGCTTTATGATCTGTGTTACTTATTTGTAAAAAACAATGTTTGTGATTGTCTTCCCCCCACACACTTATGGGCTATCTCTTCAAACGACTTTATTTGACCTAAAGCGTATAATTGATTTACATAAATAAGCCCCTTTTCATCCAAAAGAGTGAATCTTTAATTTTAAGGAACTCTTTAAGTGCTTTATTCGACCATAATGAAGTAAAGTCAAAACTCCATGTGATTTAAAAAATAAATTTAAGTTCCCCCCATACTTAATTATCTAGATATGCATGGGTGTAGTGAGTATCCCAGCTTCCAAAATCTCAAAAATATCCTTCATTTTTCAGAGGCTTTTTCAAAAATGAAAGAAGCGATCTGATTGGTTGCTATGGGCAACTCAGAAACTTTTCCTCTGGGCAGGTTTTGATAAATCTCCCTCTATGGGGGAGATTCATTAAGACCAGTGTAGAGGAAGAGTTGTGCAGTTGCCCATAGCAACCAGATTGCTTCTTTCATTTTTCACAATGCCTTTGCAAAATGAAAGAAGCGATCTGATTGGTTGCTATGGGCAACTCAGCATATTTTCCTGGAAAAGTTTCTGAGTTGCCCATAGCAACCAATCAGATTACTTCCTTCAGTTTTCAGAGACTTTTTCAAAAATGAAAGAAGCGATCTGATTGGTTGCTATGGGCAACTCAGCAGCTTTCCCCATAGACCACAATGGGCCTACTGGTTTCAATGGGCAAAAAATCAGAGTTAATGCACTAGACACAGTTCTCTATACCATTAACCCCTTCCCGACCTATGACATACCTGTACGTCATGGGTGGCAAGGTGTTCCCGACCCATGACATACAGGTACGTCATGAACATTTTTGCCGCTACTCGCGGCATCCCGCAGCGCCCGGTAAGATGGTGGCTATCACTGATAGCCAGCCATCTTACCATGCGACCACGGGGGGTTTCATCCCCCACCCCCCCCCCCCAGCGATCGCTGCTATCAGCTGGTCAACTCTGACTAGCTAATAGCAGCGTTTCGCTATCAGAATATTTAGCAGCGCGGTGTGTAAGTCCCGATCACGGGGATCGGGACACACACCGCTCTGCTAAGTGTCCCTTACCCATCCCCCGGCATCACTTACCCGACCATGCGGTGTCCCGAGTGGTCCCGTTGCGAGCGACGTCCTCCAGGCGGTCCCGGCGGCGCTGCGTCCCGGCGGCGCAGGTTGACCGCCAGATGAAGGGGCAGCCGACACGCCCCCTCAAAAAAAGCGCTATAGCAGAGCCAGAAATTGCCAAAGGCAGCGCTGCATCAGTCCCCCAAAAAATGTGAGTTCCTGGATTTAAATATCTATATTCAGGATGGCTGTTCGCATACTGCCAACTATTTTAAGGAGGTGAATGCAAACAGATACCTCGACTTTAACAGTTGCCATCTTAAATAATGGAAGAAGAACATTCCATTCGGTCAAATGAAAAGAATCCGAAGGAATTGTTCTTCCACACAAAAATACCTACAACAACTAGAGAACCTGGAGGATCGTTTTAAACAAAAAGGGTATCCCAAACCCCTTATACAAGGAGCACGCCAGAGAGTGGACGAATTAGAACAAAGTGCTTGCTTGAAAAATAATAAACAGGGTAATGCAGAGGGGGGTTATAATGATGAATTTGATTCTGTTTTTCTAACTAGGTATTACACTTCACACACCAATATTTTTTTATAATTTTTTTTTATTTTTTTTTTGTATAGGTAATATCACCAGCTCATATTATTGTGTCATGATTACTGGCACCATATGTAGTCCCCCAGTTATTCTTCTTTAGATGTTTTCCGTGTCCTGTGCAGTATCTCTCCCAGAAGTCCACTTGATGGCCCCCGTGGTGGTCTACACCCCGAAGTCATCAATTTTTACTCTAAGAGAGAGTGTGCAGCTGTTTCTGGAGACGGTCAACAATAACCTCTGCATGGTGGAATAATAGGTCACGATGTTTATCAGGATCAGTAGAAGCATCACCCACTCGATGATTATGATGGGGATTTCACGGATCTCGTCCCAGTCTTCATCATTATGGAATAATTCCTTTAATGTTTCATATCCAAAATAGAAAACTACACAGACAAAAGTCAGGCCACAGCAGGTGCATCTACTATGGTGGATGACTTTTTTTGCTCCTGGTAATTTATACATCTGGATGGACTGCCCAAGGTAGTATAAGGCTTCACATGTAATGGAAATTATCGTGCTGACAAAGTGTATCCTGGGATATTCTTCGGGGGACAATACATGCATAACAGCTGTGGAAAAACAGGAGGCCCACACAATGGCCAGCAGGATCCTCTGGATCAGGACCTGATGACCCCTGAACTCTTCAGTATGCATAACCATATACTTATAAATAAGAAAGGTTAGTACCAAAGTGCCAATGGACGTCCCTATAAATCCAATTCTGAATAATATGCTTTCGGGAAAGACATTTCCCACGTCACTGTGAAGGAAAAGAAACCAATGTTATTATGGATATTTCCTCACTCCCAACCCATGAAATAAGAATCATTTGCTTGTTTATCTTACCTGATGCTCATCAGTGGCGAGGCTGCATGGCCGAGGACGACCGTCATGATGTAGCTGGTGGCAAGCCAGGCCGCACACCAAAACGCCAACAGGAGGGGGACGAACCCCAGTCCTTTTAGCTCCATTTCAGACAAGTAGAAAAAGAAGACGCTAATCTCACTATTCTCACTAATCGCACTGGAACAGACTGAAGGCTCGGGCGGCTGTCAGTGGGATGTCAGGCCTCCAGCTGTCTATGACATCACATGTGACATGTCAGAATGACTGCTTGTTTCTTTGAGCTGCCATGATTTAGTATCTGCTATAGACAGAACCTGATGTTTTTACTATGGACCTTACAGACCTCAGAACCCAAGTAATTAGTGCAGGGGCTCCATTTTGATCATCTCATATTTCACATTATTTGAGTTCCAGGGCTCAGATACATTTGCACCCTCTATAGCAGTGGTCTTCAAGCTGTGAACCCCCAACCGCTGCAGAACCACAACTCCCAGCATGCCCAGACAGCAACTTTGCATAAGGAAATAGTCTAATTAAACTTTTCTTATATATAGAATCCCTGAAATCTCCAATCTCTCCTTTTATTGCTTTATGATCTGTGTTACTTATTTGTAAAAAACAATGTTTGTGATTGTCTTCCCCCCACACACTTATGGGCTATCTCTTCAAACGACTTTATTTGACCTAAAGCGTATAATTGATTTACATAAATAAGCCCCTTTTCATCCAAAAGAGTGAATCTTTAATTTTAAGGAACTCTTTAAGTGCTTTATTCGACCATAATGAAGTAAAGTCAAAACTCCATGTGATTTAAAAAATAAATTTAAGTTCCCCCCATACTTAATTATCTAGATATGCATGGGTGTAGTGAGTATCCCAGCTTCCAAAATCTCAAAAATATCCTTCATTTTTCAGAGGCTTTTTCAAAAATGAAAGAAGCGATCTGATTGGTTGCTATGGGCAACTCAGAAACTTTTCCTCTGGGCAGGTTTTGATAAATCTCCCTCTATGGGGGAGATTCATTAAGACCAGTGTAGAGGAAGAGTTGTGCAGTTGCCCATAGCAACCAGATTGCTTCTTTCATTTTTCACAATGCCTTTGCAAAATGAAAGAAGCGATCTGATTGGTTGCTATGGGCAACTCAGCATATTTTCCTGGAAAAGTTTCTGAGTTGCCCATAGCAACCAATCAGATTACTTCCTTCATTTTTCAGAGACTTTTTCAAAAATGAAAGAAGCGATCTGATTGGTTGCTATGGGCAACTCAGCAGCTTTCCCCATAGACCACAATGGGCCTACTGGTTTCAATGGGCAAAAAATCAGAGTTAATGCACTAGACACAGTTCTCTATACCATTAACCCCTTCCCGACCTATGACATACCTGTACGTCATGGGTGGCAAGGTGTTCCCGACCCATGACATACAGGTACGTCATGAACATTTTTGCCGCTACTCGCGGCATCCCGCAGCGCCCGGTAAGATGGTGGCTATCACTGATAGCCAGCCATCTTACCATGCGACCACGGGGGGTTTCATCCCCCCCCCCCCCCCCCCAGCGATCGCTGCTATCAGCTGGTCAACTCTGACTAGCTAATAGCAGCGTTTCGCTATCAGAATATTTAGCAGCGCGGTGTGTAAGTCCCGATCACGGGGATCGGGACACACACCGCTCTGCTAAGTGTCCCTTACCCATCCCCCGGCATCACTTACCCGACCATGCGGTGTCCCGAGTGGTCCCGTTGCGAGCGACGTCCTCCAGGCGGTCCCGGCGGCGCTGCGTCCCGGCGGCGCAGGTTGACCGCCAGATGAAGGGGCAGCCGACACGCCCCCTCAAAAAAAGCGCTATAGCAGAGCCAGAAATTGCCAAAGGCAGCGCTGCATCAGTCCCCCAAAAAATGTGAGTTCCTGGATTTAAATATCTATATTCAGGATGGCTGTTCGCATACTGCCAACTATTTTAAGGAGGTGAATGCAAACAGATACCTCGACTTTAACAGTTGCCATCTTAAATAATGGAAGAAGAACATTCCATTCGGTCAAATGAAAAGAATCCGAAGGAATTGTTCTTCCACACAAAAATACCTACAACAACTAGAGAACCTGGAGGATCGTTTTAAACAAAAAGGGTATCCCAAACCCCTTATACAAGGAGCACGCCAGAGAGTGGACGAATTAGAACAAAGTGCTTGCTTGAAAAATAATAAACAGGGTAATGCAGAGGGGGGTTATAATGATGAATTTGATTCTGTTTTTCTAACTAGGTATTACACTTCACACACCAATATTTTTTTATAATTTTTTTTTTTTTTTTTTTTGTATAGGTAATATCACCAGCTCATATTATTGTGTCATGATTACTGGCACCATATGTAGTCCCCCAGTTATTCTTCTTTAGATGTTTTCCGTGTCCTGTGCAGTATCTCTCCCAGAAGTCCACTTGATGGCCCCCGTGGTGGTCTACACCCCGAAGTCATCAATTTTTACTCTAAGAGAGAGTGTGCAGCTGTTTCTGGAGACGGTCAACAATAACCTCTGCATGGTGGAATAATAGGTCACGATGTTTATCAGGATCAGTAGAAGCATCACCCACTCGGTGATTATGATGGGGATTTCACGGATCTCGTCCCAGTCTTCATCATTATGGAATAATTCCTTTAATGTTTCATATCCAAAATAGAAAACTACACAGACAAAAGTCAGGCCACAGCAGGTGCATCTACTATGGTGGATGACTTTTTTTGCTCCTGGTAATTTATACATCTGGATGGACTGCCCAAGGTAGTATAAGGCTTCACATGTAATGGAAATTATCGTGCTGACAAAGTGTATCCTGGGATATTCTTCGGGGGACAATACATGCATAACAGCTGTGGAAAAACAGGAGGCCCACACAATGGCCAGCAGGATCCTCTGGATCAGGACCTGATGACCCCTGAACTCTTCAGTATGCATAACCATATACTTATAAATAAGAAAGGTTAGTACCAAAGTGCCAATGGACGTCCCTATAAATCCAATTCTGAATAATATGCTTTCGGGAAAGACATTTCCCACGTCACTGTGAAGGAAAAGAAACCAATGTTATTATGGATATTTCCTCACTCCCAACCCATGAAATAAGAATCATTTGCTTGTTTATCTTACCTGATGCTCATCAGTGGCGAGGCTGCATGGCCGAGGACGACCGTCATGATGTAGCTGGTGGCAAGCCAGGCCGCACACCAAAACGCCAACAGGAGGGGGACGAACCCCAGTCCTTTTAGCTCCATTTCAGACAAGTAGAAAAAGAAGACGCTAATCTCACTATTCTCACTAATCGCACTGGAACAGACTGAAGGCTCGGGCGGCTGTCAGTGGGATGTCAGGCCTCCAGCTGTCTATGACATCACATGTGACATGTCAGAATGACTGCTTGTTTCTTTGAGCTGCCATGATTTAGTATCTGCTATAGACAGAACCTGATGTTTTTACTATGGACCTTACAGACCTCAGAACCCAAGTAATTAGTGCAGGGGCTCCATTTTGATCATCTCATATTTCACATTATTTGAGTTCCAGGGCTCAGATACATTTGCACCCTCTATAGCAGTGGTCTTCAAGCTGTGAACCCCCAACCGCTGCAGAACCACAACTCCCAGCATGCCCAGACAGCAACTTTGCATAAGGAAATAGTCTAATTAAACTTTTCTTATATATAGAATCCCTGAAATCTCCAATCTCTCCTTTTATTGCTTTATGATCTGTGTTACTTATTTGTAAAAAACAATGTTTGTGATTGTCTTCCCCCCACACACTTATGGGCTATCTCTTCAAACGACTTTATTTGACCTAAAGCGTATAATTGATTTACATAAATAAGCCCCTTTTCATCCAAAAGAGTGAATCTTTAATTTTAAGGAACTCTTTAAGTGCTTTATTCGACCATAATGAAGTAAAGTCAAAACTCCATGTGATTTAAAAAATAAATTTAAGTTCCCCCCATACTTAATTATCTAGATATGCATGGGTGTAGTGAGTATCCCAGCTTCCAAAATCTCAAAAATATCCTTCATTTTTCAGAGGCTTTTTCAAAAATGAAAGAAGCGATCTGATTGGTTGCTATGGGCAACTCAGAAACTTTTCCTCTGGGCAGGTTTTGATAAATCTCCCTCTATGGGGGAGATTCATTAAGACCAGTGTAGAGGAAGAGTTGTGCAGTTGCCCATAGCAACCAGATTGCTTCTTTCATTTTTCACAATGCCTTTGCAAAATGAAAGAAGCGATCTGATTGGTTGCTATGGGCAACTCAGCATATTTTCCTGGAAAAGTTTCTGAGTTGCCCATAGCAACCAATCAGATTACTTCCTTCATTTTTCAGAGACTTTTTCAAAAATGAAAGAAGCGATCTGATTGGTTGCTATGGGCAACTCAGCAGCTTTCCCCATAGACCACAATGGGCCTACTGGTTTCAATGGGCAAAAAATCAGAGTTAATGCACTAGACACAGTTCTCTATACCATTAACCCCTTCCCGACCTATGACATACCTGTACGTCATGGGTGGCAAGGTGTTCCCGACCCATGACATACAGGTACGTCATGAACATTTTTGCCGCTACTCGCGGCATCCCGCAGCGCCCGGTAAGATGGTGGCTATCACTGATAGCCAGCCATCTTACCATGCGACCACGGGGGGTTTCATCCCCCACCCCCCCCCCCCAGCGATCGCTGCTATCAGCTGGTCAACTCTGACTAGCTAATAGCAGCGTTTCGCTATCAGAATATTTAGCAGCGCGGTGTGTAAGTCCCGATCACGGGGATCGGGACACACACCGCTCTGCTAAGTGTCCCTTACCCATCCCCCGGCATCACTTACCCGACCATGCGGTGTCCCGAGTGGTCCCGTTGCGAGCGACGTCCTCCAGGCGGTCCCGGCGGCGCTGCGTCCCGGCGGCGCAGGTTGACCGCCAGATGAAGGGGCAGCCGACACGCCCCCTCAAAAAAAGCGCTATAGCAGAGCCAGAAATTGCCAAAGGCAGCGCTGCATCAGTCCCCCAAAAAATGTGAGTTCCTGGATTTAAATATCTATATTCAGGATGGCTGTTCGCATACTGCCAACTATTTTAAGGAGGTGAATGCAAACAGATACCTCGACTTTAACAGTTGCCATCTTAAATAATGGAAGAAGAACATTCCATTCGGTCAAATGAAAAGAATCCGAAGGAATTGTTCTTCCACACAAAAATACCTACAACAACTAGAGAACCTGGAGGATCGTTTTAAACAAAAAGGGTATCCCAAACCCCTTATACAAGGAGCACGCCAGAGAGTGGACGAATTAGAACAAAGTGCTTGCTTGAAAAATAATAAACAGGGTAATGCAGAGGGGGGTTATAATGATGAATTTGATTCTGTTTTTCTAACTAGGTATTACACTTCACACACCAATATTTTTTTATAATTTTTTTTTTTTTTTTTTTTGTATAGGTAATATCACCAGCTCATATTATTGTGTCATGATTACTGGCACCATATGTAGTCCCCCAGTTATTCTTCTTTAGATGTTTTCCGTGTCCTGTGCAGTATCTCTCCCAGAAGTCCACTTGATGGCCCCCGTGGTGGTCTACACCCCGAAGTCATCAATTTTTACTCTAAGAGAGAGTGTGCAGCTGTTTCTGGAGACGGTCAACAATAACCTCTGCATGGTGGAATAATAGGTCACGATGTTTATCAGGATCAGTAGAAGCATCACCCACTCGATGATTATGATGGGGATTTCACGGATCTCGTCCCAGTCTTCATCATTATGGAATAATTCCTTTAATGTTTCATATCCAAAATAGAAAACTACACAGACAAAAGTCAGGCCACAGCAGGTGCATCTACTATGGTGGATGACTTTTTTTGCTCCTGGTAATTTATACATCTGGATGGACTGCCCAAGGTAGTATAAGGCTTCACATGTAATGGAAATTATCGTGCTGACAAAGTGTATCCTGGGATATTCTTCGGGGGACAATACATGCATAACAGCTGTGGAAAAACAGGAGGCCCACACAATGGCCAGCAGGATCCTCTGGATCAGGACCTGATGACCCCTGAACTCTTCAGTATGCATAACCATATACTTATAAATAAGAAAGGTTAGTACCAAAGTGCCAATGGACGTCCCTATAAATCCAATTCTGAATAATATGCTTTCGGGAAAGACATTTCCCACGTCACTGTGAAGGAAAAGAAACCAATGTTATTATGGATATTTCCTCACTCCCAACCCATGAAATAAGAATCATTTGCTTGTTTATCTTACCTGATGCTCATCAGTGGCGAGGCTGCATGGCCGAGGACGACCGTCATGATGTAGCTGGTGGCAAGCCAGGCCGCACACCAAAACGCCAACAGGAGGGGGACGAACCCCAGTCCTTTTAGCTCCATTTCAGACAAGTAGAAAAAGAAGACGCTAATCTCACTATTCTCACTAATCGCACTGGAACAGACTGAAGGCTCGGGCGGCTGTCAGTGGGATGTCAGGCCTCCAGCTGTCTATGACATCACATGTGACATGTCAGAATGACTGCTTGTTTCTTTGAGCTGCCATGATTTAGTATCTGCTATAGACAGAACCTGATGTTTTTACTATGGACCTTACAGACCTCAGAACCCAAGTAATTAGTGCAGGGGCTCCATTTTGATCATCTCATATTTCACATTATTTGAGTTCCAGGGCTCAGATACATTTGCACCCTCTATAGCAGTGGTCTTCAAGCTGTGAACCCCCAACCGCTGCAGAACCACAACTCCCAGCATGCCCAGACAGCAACTTTGCATAAGGAAATAGTCTAATTAAACTTTTCTTATATATAGAATCCCTGAAATCTCCAATCTCTCCTTTTATTGCTTTATGATCTGTGTTACTTATTTGTAAAAAACAATGTTTGTGATTGTCTTCCCCCCACACACTTATGGGCTATCTCTTCAAACGACTTTATTTGACCTAAAGCGTATAATTGATTTACATAAATAAGCCCCTTTTCATCCAAAAGAGTGAATCTTTAATTTTAAGGAACTCTTTAAGTGCTTTATTCGACCATAATGAAGTAAAGTCAAAACTCCATGTGATTTAAAAAATAAATTTAAGTTCCCCCCATACTTAATTATCTAGATATGCATGGGTGTAGTGAGTATCCCAGCTTCCAAAATCTCAAAAATATCCTTCATTTTTCAGAGGCTTTTTCAAAAATGAAAGAAGCGATCTGATTGGTTGCTATGGGCAACTCAGAAACTTTTCCTCTGGGCAGGTTTTGATAAATCTCCCTCTATGGGGGAGATTCATTAAGACCAGTGTAGAGGAAGAGTTGTGCAGTTGCCCATAGCAACCAGATTGCTTCTTTCATTTTTCACAATGCCTTTGCAAAATGAAAGAAGCGATCTGATTGGTTGCTATGGGCAACTCAGCATATTTTCCTGGAAAAGTTTCTGAGTTGCCCATAGCAACCAATCAGATTACTTCCTTCATTTTTCAGAGACTTTTTCAAAAATGAAAGAAGCGATCTGATTGGTTGCTATGGGCAACTCAGCAGCTTTCCCCATAGACCACAATGGGCCTACTGGTTTCAATGGGCAAAAAATCAGAGTTAATGCACTAGACACAGTTCTCTATACCATTAACCCCTTCCCGACCTATGACATACCTGTACGTCATGGGTGGCAAGGTGTTCCCGACCCATGACATACAGGTACGTCATGAACATTTTTGCCGCTACTCGCGGCATCCCGCAGCGCCCGGTAAGATGGTGGCTATCACTGATAGCCAGCCATCTTACCATGCGACCACGGGGGGTTTCATCCCCCACCCCCCCCCCCCAGCGATCGCTGCTATCAGCTGGTCAACTCTGACTAGCTAATAGCAGCGTTTCGCTATCAGAATATTTAGCAGCGCGGTGTGTAAGTCCCGATCACGGGGATCGGGACACACACCGCTCTGCTAAGTGTCCCTTACCCATCCCCCGGCATCACTTACCCGACCATGCGGTGTCCCGAGTGGTCCCGTTGCGAGCGACGTCCTCCAGGCGGTCCCGGCGGCGCTGCGTCCCGGCGGCGCAGGTTGACCGCCAGATGAAGGGGCAGCCGACACGCCCCCTCAAAAAAAGCGCTATAGCAGAGCCAGAAATTGCCAAAGGCAGCGCTGCATCAGTCCCCCAAAAAATGTGAGTTCCTGGATTTAAATATCTATATTCAGGATGGCTGTTCGCATACTGCCAACTATTTTAAGGAGGTGAATGCAAACAGATACCTCGACTTTAACAGTTGCCATCTTAAATAATGGAAGAAGAACATTCCATTCGGTCAAATGAAAAGAATCCGAAGGAATTGTTCTTCCACACAAAAATACCTACAACAACTAGAGAACCTGGAGGATCGTTTTAAACAAAAAGGGTATCCCAAACCCCTTATACAAGGAGCACGCCAGAGAGTGGACGAATTAGAACAAAGTGCTTGCTTGAAAAATAATAAACAGGGTAATGCAGAGGGGGGTTATAATGATGAATTTGATTCTGTTTTTCTAACTAGGTATTACACTTCACACACCAATATTTTTTTATAATTTTTTTTTTTTTTGTATAGGTAATATCACCAGCTCATATTATTGTGTCATGATTACTGGCACCATATGTAGTCCCCCAGTTATTCTTCTTTAGATGTTTTCCGTGTCCTGTGCAGTATCTCTCCCAGAAGTCCACTTGATGGCCCCCGTGGTGGTCTACACCCCGAAGTCATCAATTTTTACTCTAAGAGAGAGTGTGCAGCTGTTTCTGGAGACGGTCAACAATAACCTCTGCATGGTGGAATAATAGGTCACGATGTTTATCAGGATCAGTAGAAGCATCACCCACTCGATGATTATGATGGGGATTTCACGGATCTCGTCCCAGTCTTCATCATTATGGAATAATTCCTTTAATGTTTCATATCCAAAATAGAAAACTACACAGACAAAAGTCAGGCCACAGCAGGTGCATCTACTATGGTGGATGACTTTTTTTGCTCCTGGTAATTTATACATCTGGATGGACTGCCCAAGGTAGTATAAGGCTTCACATGTAATGGAAATTATCGTGCTGACAAAGTGTATCCTGGGATATTCTTCGGGGGACAATACATGCATAACAGCTGTGGAAAAACAGGAGGCCCACACAATGGCCAGCAGGATCCTCTGGATCAGGACCTGATGACCCCTGAACTCTTCAGTATGCATAACCATATACTTATAAATAAGAAAGGTTAGTACCAAAGTGCCAATGGACGTCCCTATAAATCCAATTCTGAATAATATGCTTTCGGGAAAGACATTTCCCACGTCACTGTGAAGGAAAAGAAACCAATGTTATTATGGATATTTCCTCACTCCCAACCCATGAAATAAGAATCATTTGCTTGTTTATCTTACCTGATGCTCATCAGTGGCGAGGCTGCATGGCCGAGGACGACCGTCATGATGTAGCTGGTGGCAAGCCAGGCCGCACACCAAAACGCCAACAGGAGGGGGACGAACCCCAGTCCTTTTAGCTCCATTTCAGACAAGTAGAAAAAGAAGACGCTAATCTCACTATTCTCACTAATCGCACTGGAACAGACTGAAGGCTCGGGCGGCTGTCAGTGGGATGTCAGGCCTCCAGCTGTCTATGACATCACATGTGACATGTCAGAATGACTGCTTGTTTCTTTGAGCTGCCATGATTTAGTATCTGCTATAGACAGAACCTGATGTTTTTACTATGGACCTTACAGACCTCAGAACCCAAGTAATTAGTGCAGGGGCTCCATTTTGATCATCTCATATTTCACATTATTTGAGTTCCAGGGCTCAGATACATTTGCACCCTCTATAGCAGTGGTCTTCAAGCTGTGAACCCCCAACCGCTGCAGAACCACAACTCCCAGCATGCCCAGACAGCAACTTTGCATAAGGAAATAGTCTAATTAAACTTTTCTTATATATAGAATCCCTGAAATCTCCAATCTCTCCTTTTATTGCTTTATGATCTGTGTTACTTATTTGTAAAAAACAATGTTTGTGATTGTCTTCCCCCCACACACTTATGGGCTATCTCTTCAAACGACTTTATTTGACCTAAAGCGTATAATTGATTTACATAAATAAGCCCCTTTTCATCCAAAAGAGTGAATCTTTAATTTTAAGGAACTCTTTAAGTGCTTTATTCGACCATAATGAAGTAAAGTCAAAACTCCATGTGATTTAAAAAATAAATTTAAGTTCCCCCCATACTTAATTATCTAGATATGCATGGGTGTAGTGAGTATCCCAGCTTCCAAAATCTCAAAAATATCCTTCATTTTTCAGAGGCTTTTTCAAAAATGAAAGAAGCGATCTGATTGGTTGCTATGGGCAACTCAGAAACTTTTCCTCTGGGCAGGTTTTGATAAATCTCCCTCTATGGGGGAGATTCATTAAGACCAGTGTAGAGGAAGAGTTGTGCAGTTGCCCATAGCAACCAGATTGCTTCTTTCATTTTTCACAATGCCTTTGCAAAATGAAAGAAGCGATCTGATTGGTTGCTATGGGCAACTCAGCATATTTTCCTGGAAAAGTTTCTGAGTTGCCCATAGCAACCAATCAGATTACTTCCTTCATTTTTCAGAGACTTTTTCAAAAATGAAAGAAGCGATCTGATTGGTTGCTATGGGCAACTCAGCAGCTTTCCCCATAGACCACAATGGGCCTACTGGTTTCAATGGGCAAAAAATCTGAGTTAATGCACTAGACACAGTTCTCTATACCATTAACCCCTTCCCGACCTATGACATACCTGTACGTCATGGGTGGCAAGGTGTTCCCGACCCATGACATACAGGTACGTCATGAACATTTTTGCCGCTACTCGCGGCATCCCGCAGCGCCCGGTAAGATGGTGGCTATCACTGATAGCCAGCCATCTTACCATGCGACCACGGGGGGTTTCATCCCCCACCCCCCCCCCCAGCGATCGCTGCTATCAGCTGGTCAACTCTGACTAGCTAATAGCAGCGTTTCGCTATCAGAATATTTAGCAGCGCGGTGTGTAAGTCCCGATCACGGGGATCGGGACACACACCGCTCTGCTAAGTGTCCCTTACCCATCCCCCGGCATCACTTACCCGACCATGCGGTGTCCCGAGTGGTCCCGTTGCGAGCGACGTCCTCCAGGCGGTCCCGGCGGCGCTGCGTCACGGAGGTGAGTTTCCGGCAGCAGTGCGGCATCTTCATTGGCAGCAGTGAGATCGCCGTAAAGCGATCTCACTGCTGCCTCTGGGAGTTTCAAAACGGCAACTCCCAGCATGCCCAGACTGTTCAGGCATGCTGGGAGTTGTAGTTCTCTAACATCTGGAAGAGCATAGATTGGAGACCATTATACAGTGGTCTCCAAACTGTGGACCTCCAGATATTGCAAAACTACAACTCCCAGCATGCCCAGACTGCCCAAGCATGCTGGAAGTTGTAGTTCGGCAACATCTGATCCTTCAGATATTGCCGAACTACAACTTCCAGCATGCTTGGGCAGTCTGGGCATGCTGGGAGTTGTAGTTTTGCAACAACTGGAGGCACACTAGTTGGGAAACATTGTCCGTTTGCTACCTCAGTGCCTCCAGCTGTTTCAATTGTTGCAAAACTATAACTCCCAGCATGCACTGACAGACCATGCATGCTGGGAGTTGTAGTTTTGCAACAGCTGGAGGCACACTGGTTTGGAAACGCTAAGTTTGGTTGCAAAACACTTGAAAGTTTATTACTTAACTTAGTGTTTCCAAACCAGTGTGCCTCCAGCTGTTGCAAAACTACAACTCCCAGCATGCACGGACAGCCAAAGGGCATGCTCGGAGTTTGCAACAGCTGGATGTTTGCCCCCTCCCCCCAATGTGAATGTACAGGGTACACTCACATGGGCGGAGGTTTACAGTGAGTGCTGCAAGTTTGAGATGGCGCAAAATTTGCGCTGCAGCTCAAACTCCCAGCGGCAAACTTGCTGTGAACCTCTGCCCATGTGACTGTACCCTAAAAACACTACACTACACTAACACTAACCTAAAATAAAAAGTAAAAAACACTACATATACACATTATCCCTACACAGCCCCCCTCCCCCAAAAAAATGAAAAACGTCTGGTACGCTACTGTTTCCAAAACGGAGCCTCCAGCTGTTGCAAAATAATAACTCCCAGTATTGCCGGACAGCCATTGACTGTCCAGGCATGCTGGGAGTTTTGCAACAGCTGGAGGCACCCTGTTTGGGAATCATTGGCATAGAATACCCCTATGTCCACCCCTATGCAAATCCCTAATTCAGGCCTCAAATGCGCATGGCGCTCTCTCACTTTGGAGCCCTGTTGTATTTCAGGGCAACAGTTTTGGGACACATATGGGGTATTGCCGTACTCGGGAGAAATTGCCTTACAAATTTTGGGGGGCTTTTTCTTCTTTAACCCCTTATGAAAAGGTGAAGTTGGGGTCTACACCAGCATGTTAGTGTAAAAAAATAATTTTTTTACTCTGACATGCTGGTGTTGCCCTATACTTTTCATTTTCACAAGAGGTAAAAGGGGAAAAAAGATCCTCTAAATTTGTAATGCAATTTCTCCCGAGTATGGAGATACCCCATATGTGGGCGCAAAGTGCTCTGGGGGCGCACAACAAGGCTCAGAAGGGAGAGTGCACCATGTACATTTGAGGCGATTTGCACAGGGGTGGCTGATTGTTACAGCAGTTCTCGGAATCAGAATGATAAGTAAAAGCATTCCAGAGTTATTAATGTTTAAAGTGACAGTGGTCAGATTTTCAAAAAATGCCCAGGACCTGAAGGTGAAAATGGGCTGGGTCATGAAGGGGTTAAAGGGGTACTCCGGTGAAAACCTTTTTTTTCTTTTAAATCAACTGGCTCCGGAAAGTTAAACAGATTTGTAAATTACTTCTATTAAAAAATCGTAATCTTTCCTGTACTTATTAGCTGCTGAATACTACAGAGGAAATTATTTTCTTTTTGGAATGCTCTCTGATGACATCACGAGCACAGTGCTCTCTGCTGACGTTATTATAATAATAATAATAATGTCTTTATTTATTGTTGTCCTTAGTGGGATTTGAACCCTCTCCAGCTCCACTATATCTTTCTTGTACACTGGTGCTCAGTACTGTACACAGTACTCTATGTGAGGACTGACTAGTGATTTGTACAGCGGTAGCATTATTTCCTTGTCGTCGGCATCTATGCCCCTATTGATGTACCCCATGATTTTATTAGCCTTGGCAGCAGCTGCCCGACACTGGTCACTACAGCTAAGTTTACTGTTACCTAAGGCTCCTAAGTCCTTTTCCATGTCAGTCGTCCTAAGTGTTCTTCCATTTAATACATAATCCCAGCTCGGATTTTTGCATTACCTTACATTTATCAGTGTTGAACCTCATCTTACATTACTTTTTTTTTATATTTTTTTTATTTTAATATTAAACAATTACAAAAATACATTGCACAAATCCGATAAAACAACATCACCAATCGGAAGAAAAGCAAAAGCCATAGAAGCCAAATCCATACTTGTTTACATCCAAGAGTATGTCTAATCAAATTTGCCCATCTTACCAATAGCTCCCAGCAGTATAAACTCTATCGTACGAGGTACCTTCACAGGGATTTTACTTTCTACCTCTTTTATTACAGATTCCCAGAAAACAGATATCTTCTCACACGACCAAAAACTATGTAAATAGTCCGCCTCTTCCAAACCACATTTAACACAGTGAAGTGATTCTCACCCCTATCCTATGTAAATGAAGCGCGGAATAGTGGGTCTTGTGTAATATCTTAAATTGTGTAATTTTATGTTCCATATTACGAGAAACCTTGCTTATATTTTGGGCCATAATGTCCCAATCTTCCTCAGACACAGTACCCACTATTCCGGACCATTTGTCTTTAATTCTGTTGATCCCCCT
Source organism: Hyla sarda (assembly GCF_029499605.1). Lineage (NCBI taxonomy): Eukaryota > Metazoa > Chordata > Amphibia > Anura > Hylidae > Hyla > Hyla sarda. The sequence continues at coordinate 10,895 of NW_026607704.1, read as the reverse complement.
TACTCCAATAATCTTATTTAATTTCTTATACAAAATTGATATTCCTTTTTTTTTTTAAAGTGCTCTATTTGAGTTAGTGCTTCTATGAAATTGTGTTTCTGTGCTACATATATCTCCTTATCTATCGTGTTATGGACTGCATGACTAACTTGCCAATAGTACAGCCAATCGTTATCACTAATATCATACCCCCTTTTTTATGTGCTCAAATGAAAAGAGTTGTCCTTTATCAAATAATTGTTCCAGTCGTTTTATACCCTTACTATCCCAAAAAGTTGACTCACACTTCACCAATTCTTTAAATGTATTGTTACCCCATAGGGGTGTGAACCCAAAACTATTTCCTACATGTAATTCTCCCTTTAATCTTTCCCATACTTTCCTATATTTATACAATAACATCGTGTTATTTGACCCACTCTCCTCATAATCATCTAATTCCAACACCTCATATATGTTCACTTTCTCCTTATCTACTACAATCTTCTCCAGATATCTAAAATTTCTCCAATTCACGATTCGTACCAACTGCGCGGCCATGTAATAAACAAAGAAATTGGGCATATCCAATCCCCCCCTATCTCCAGGGGCCATAAAATATCTGTACTTCAGACGAACCCTTTTTCTTCCCCATAACAATCTACCCAGTATCACTTCTATCTTCCGGAACCAGCATTTGCCGATCCACACTGGCGAGGCAGCAAGAAAAAAAAGGATCTGTGGGAGGACCACCATTTTTATTATCGCCATCCTTTCTGACATAGAGAAGGGCATTTTAATCCATACTTCTACTCTCTTCGCTAAACTATTCAAAAGGGGCAGTATATTGTTAATCACAAACCTATCATTCGTGGCTGCTATTTTTACTCCCAGATAATGGAAACATTCATTTTTTTTGAACACGGATAGTCTTCCCACCGTCTCCCCCATATCTTCATCCAGGGGGAGCATAGTAGATTTACTCCAATTTATGTCCAACCCAGATAGAGGGGCAAATGCCTCGAACATCTTAATGATACGATGTATTTTTTCTTGTGGGTTAGTTACAAAAAGGAGGATATCATCTGCAAATAACAAGATCTTACTCTTCTCTCCATTTACTCCAAATCCCTCATAAACATCATTATCTCTTATCCAAGCCGCTAAGGGTTCAATATAAATTAAAAATAAAAAGGGTGAGAGGGGGCAGCCCTGCCTTGTTCCTCTACTTAGTTTGAATGGGTAGGAGGGGGTTCCATCTACCACCACACTCGCCTCGGGGTTAGTGTATAGTAGCTGAATATAACTCAAAAACCTCGGGCCCACCCTAACCCTCTTCAAAACTTCCCAGAGGTATCTCCACTCCACCCTGTCAAAAGCTTTAGTAGCATCCAATGACAGAATGGAGCGGGGGCCACGGGATCCACTCTGGATTGCTTCATACACCTGGTGGATATTGTCATGAACCTTTCTTCCTGACCTAAACCCTCCCTGGTCACCGCCCACCACTACCTCCACTACTTTATCCAATCTCCTTGCCAGTGCTTTCGCTATTATCTTTATATCTGTATTAAGCAAGGAGATATGAGCCCAAATCCAAGGGATCCTTATCTTTTTTCCTAATGAGTCTAATATTAGCCTCACACATAGATTTAGGGAGAACCCCCCCCCCCCCCCTCCAGGATTCATTAATGATACCCAGCAGTTTTGGAAGCAGCAGGGTTGAGTATATTCTATATATCTGGAAAGGAATGCCGTCAGACCCAGGGGATGTATTCCCTTGGATTGATGCCAATGCCTCCTCCAATTCCTGGAGGGAGATTGGGTCATCCAGGGAGTCCCTGACATCCTCTGTCAAACTCGGAATATTAATTCCCCTCAAGAATTCCGCTACCTCCGCCCTATTAATATCGCTGCCCATATAGAGATTGGAGAAAAAAGAGCCATCCATTTGGGCTATTTCTTCTCTATCTGTGGTTATGCTGCCATCCTCCCTCCTCAGAGCCATAATACCACATTCGTCGCCTTGATTTTTAAATAATCTTGACAGTGTCTTATTTGGTTTCCCTTTCTCAAAGAAATTAAATTGCCCACTGAAGAATAGTTTATTTTGTGCCTTTTTAAGTAGATATTCTTTATATTCCTCTTGAGCTGCCTTCAGTTCTAACAGCTGTTCCCCCCACTATCCTCTTCTATCCCTGCTTCTAATGTTGCCACTTTACTATTCAGTACTGATTCTTCCTGTGAGAATTCCTTTTTTTTTTTTATTGATTCGCCCTATATATAGGCCCCTCAAGTATGCCTTCATAGTATCCCATACCACCTGAGGGTTTGCGGACTTATGATTAATCTCCCAGAATGCCTCTATTTCCTGTCTAAACCAGTCCTGGTCGCCCACTAATTCAATCCAGTGGGGGTTGAGCCGAAAGCCCAACCTTTTCCCACCCATTACCTTACCTCCAATTTCCACCACCACTGGGCAATGGTCCGATAGGGTTTTAGCTTTATACTGCACCCTGCTGGTCCAGGTCATTGCATTCTTATCACACAGGCATAAGTCAATTCGGGAAGCGGTGTTATATGAGGTACTAAAACATGAGTACTGTCTTACTCCTGGGTTTAGTTACCGCCACCCATCAACCCAATTCATCTCTCCACAGTATCTCGCCAATGCTGTTTCGTTCCCCCCTACATTCCTACCTAATTTGTATCTGTCCATACTAGGGTCTATTACATTGTTCAAATCTCCAACTATCCATAATGCCGAATGTGTCTTACTTACGCTATAGCTCACGAGGTCCCTCAGAACATCCACTCTAAAAGATGGAGGAATATAAACAAAAGCCAAGATGACTGCCCTATCTTCCCATATTCCATAAAGAAATACATATGGACCATACTTATCTACCTTTGCATTCTTAGTCTCGAATGGTACCCTCCTGTGAACATATACTGATACTCCCATGGAGTAGGAAGAGAGTCTGGAGTGGTATTCTTCTTTGGCCCACTTCCTTGGAAGTATCTGCTCATCTCTTGACCTATGGGTCTCAACTAAACATATGATCGCAGGAAGGCACCTCCGAATATAATCGAAGACTGCACACTTTTTAATTCTATCCGACATACCTCGTATGTTCCAGGCTAATAATTTAAGCATAGATATATTTGCCTAAGAGAAAAAAGAAAAGAGAGAAGAAGAAGAGAGAGAAAAAAAAAAAAACCCTCTTTTGATCATCCCGTGCCATCCCTCCCTCCTTTCCCTTATCCTTCCCCACCCGCAGCCCCCCCTCTCCCCATAATGCACCGTACTTCTACTATGCACTCCTATCCTAGTGACACCCCAGAGAACCCCCCAACCCCTCCCCCCGAGACGTAACATTATTACTCAACTAATACTTCCAACCCCTAATGCCACAGTAGTGCCTTATATTAGATGCCTTATTTATCCATCCAATCTGAGACTTCTTGTGGGGTTCCAAATATTGTTACCTTTCCCTTATGCTCAACCCGGAGTCTCGTTGGAAACAGCAGAGAGAAGGGCACCCCTGCGTTCTTTAGCCGCCTTTTTATCTCCCGAAAGGATGCCCTTTTCCTCTGGGTCTCCCAAGAGAAATCCGGATATAGAAAAATATTCTGTCCATTATACTGTAGGTCCCTCATCTCTCTTGCCTTCCTAAGGATAGTATCCCTGTCCTGGGAGGTATATAACTTAATTAGGATTGTCCTAGAGGGACCCCCCGGAGGGGGAATACGCCTTGGCACCGATGAGCTCGTTCAATCCCAAACATTGGGGTAAGATGCCCTTCCCCTATCCCCTCCTTCAACCACCTACTAAGAAACTGTATGGCAGGGTTCCCCCCCCCCCTCCACCCCCTCAGGAAACCCCACCATCCCCTCAGGAAACCCCACCATCCTTATATTGCAACGTCTGGATCTATCCTCAAGGTCAGTGAGCTTATCTTTAACAGATGTCCTCTCCTTTTTCAAGTCATTAACCTCCTCCTCCAAAACCTTAATCCTATTTTCTGTTTTAGGGGCTTCTTCCTCTAGTCTGGAAATCCTATCTCTCATTTTAGTCATATCGTGTCTTATCAGAGATACCTCGGTAGATACCACACCTAATTGTTTATTTATCTCCTCAATTTCACAATTAGTTTTTTCACCCCTCCCAAGATCTCCTCCAACATCTGTGTTCCCATAGGGGGCACAGACTGCCCTTCCTCAGTTTCTTCCACCTCCAAGACCGAGTACCTAGAGCCTGTTTTACTAGGGGAGAGATCCTTCTGGGTTCTAGTTTTTATACCCACAGCTGGAGACTTCCATATTTTATCCAATTTACCCATAGCCCCCTTATCTTTTTGTGGCGAGCTACCCCCTGATCTTCTGGGGTTCACCTTAGGGGCCATTTCACCCACTATTTCTCTTCACTTTATATTTGTGGGTTGTATGTATCACTACGGGGATATCACGGACCAACTTAGCAACTTTATACACCATAGGCCCCTCCCACTCGAGAATTTAAATCCCGTTATTTACAGCATACAAAAGTAAGAATTCACAGTCCCATATGGCTCTGGGGAGCGCTTAAAACCTAGGGTATCACACCCTGATCCAGAAATATCCACCACCAAATATAGCATACTAATATGCAACTACGGAATCATTAGCGTATTCACGCTCCCCCTGGTAGACAGTGCAATCACCCCCCAGAGTCACTGATCTTATTGGGTCCAAGGAGGGGTCCAAATTCATGAGAGAGGAATTCTGCTAAGACCAAGTTGTTCAATTTAGTCCATGAGTCCCGGTTTCTCCAAATCGCTAGGAGGAGTGACCAGGCAGAGAGTCAGGCATCCAATATTGTCCATTCCACATGGGGCCAGTGCAAGAGGCTGCTGCTGTTCAGAATATTGCCGGGGTATTAATCAATGGTTTCACCGGCTTCTGCACTGTTAGATATTCATCACATGTAAAGTCTGATCGTTTTACTCAGCTCCACTCTCCATCCACAAGAAAGGGTCTGGGCCAGTCTATTCAAATCCCAGCAAGGAGTAGCGGAGTTCCACACATGCCCCTCAACACCTCCGCGTCTGTCTATTACATTACTTAATTCCTTTAGAACATGGGGGTGAATGCCATCTGGACCTGGTGATTTGTCTATTTTGATTTTTTGTAGGTGGCACTGTACTTCTTCCTGGGTTAGACAGGTGACCTGTACTGGGGAGTTTACCTTATCACACTGTATTTCACCTGGCATTTCATTTTCCTCAGTGAATACAGTGGAGAAGAATTTTAGTATATTTGCTTTTTCCTGATCCCCGTTTATAATTTCTTCCTCATCATTTTTTAAAGGGCCAACACTTTCATTTTTGACCCTATTGCTATTTATATAATTAAAGAACATTTTGGGGTTAGTTATACTCTCTTTGGCAATGAGTCTTTCTGTCTCTATTTTTGCGGCTTTTATCTGTTTTTTACATATTTCACATTTTTCTCTATAGCTTTTTAATGCTTCTTCACTGCTGTCCTGTTTTAGTAACTGAAATGCTTTATTTTAGTCATTTATTGCCCCCTTAACATTTTTATTCATCCATATTGGTTTTCTTTTATTTCTGACCCTTTTATTCCTATAAAGTATATACATTTTACAGTGAAAATTTAAGATATTTTTTAAAGTCTCCCATTTAGTGTCAGTATTGTTCTTTTTGAGGACAATATCCCATTTTATATTGTTATGGGCTTCTCTGAGTTGATCGAACTTTGCTTTTCGAAAGTTCATTGTTTTTGTGGCCCCTCGAGAGATTCCCTTATTGAAGAACAAGTTATAATGTATTACATTATGATCACTATTTCCTCGGTGTCCATCTACTTGCACATTAATTACTCTGCCAGTTTCAGTACGTTAGAAAATATTAAGTCTAGTAGGGCGCCCCCTCTGGTCAGGCCCTGCACCATTTGGGACAGATAATGGTCTTTAGCTATAGTCAGAAATCTGTTTCCTTTAAAGTCGAAGTCTGCCCAGTTCTCCATGAACCCAAACCCCTCCTTCCTACACCAGCTTCTGAGCCACTTGTTTACCTCCCTTATCTCCCGCAGCCTCTCTGGTACGGCTCGTGGTACAGGTAATATTTCAGAAAATACTACCTTGGAGGTCCTTGCCTTAAGCTTGCAGCCTAAGTCCCTGAAATCATTTTTAAGGACACTCCATCTACCTCTTACTTTGTCATTGGTGCCAATATGTACCATGACTGCTGGGTCTTCTCCAGCCCCACCCAGCAACCTGTCAACCCGATCCGCGAAAGTGCCGAACTCGAGCGCCAGGAAGACAACACACTGTTCGGCTATCCCGGTCTTTGTGACAGATCACCCTGTCTGTCCCCCTAATAATTGAGTCCCCCACTACCAGTACCTGTCTGGCCTGCCCTGCTCTCCTCCCTCCCTCCTTACTGGAGCAGACACCCCCCTGGCGGTCAGAGGCAGAGTCCTGCTGCAGTACCGCTAGCTCTGAAATGACATCCCCCTCATCTGCCAACTGGGCAAACTTGTTGGGGTGTGCCAGTTCAGGACTAGCCTCCCTGACACTTTTCCCTCTACCCCGTTTTCTAACTGTAACCCAGCTAACTGCCTGACTGTCCTGCCCCTCCGTCCCACTATCCATCCCCACCTCGACCCCAGAGAGTACCTGCTCAGTGAGCAGGAGACTACTCTGCGGGTTGTCAATGCATCTCAGTGTTGCCAGTTGCTCCTCTAGATCCAGGATCTGGGCTTCTAAATGAGCAACTCGCACACATCTCGCACAACAATATGCACCCTCAAACTGTTGTTCAAGGATTGCATAGATTGCGCAAGATGCACACTGGACTGCCTTTTCCAACATGGAGGTCATACTAGATTTGGGGATTGCAAAAATTAACAGAAAAGAAAAAAAAATCAAATATTTCAATTTAAACTTCCTGAATTTAAAGTCCCTTAATTTTAAGTCCCCTCACTTTTATACTCACTCACTTGTATGCTTCACACTCTTGTATACAGAAAAACAGTCGCTAGCTCAACATAGTGTATTTGCTTTATATTTATCACAACCACAACCACCTCTCTTCCACTGCCTGGAAGTGAAACTTTTTTTTTTTTTTTTTCATTTACACATCCAAATTTAACGAAAAGTCGTAAAAGACCTGTGGGGTGTTAAGGCTCACTGGACCCCTTGGTACGTGGCTTGAGGGGTGTAGTTTCCAAAATGGTATGCCATGTGGGGGTTTTCTGCTCTTCTGGCACCATAGGGGCTTCCAAAATGTGACATGCCCCCCAAAAACCATTTCAGCAAAAATTCACTCTCCAAAATCCCATTGTTGCTCCTTCCCTTCTGAGCCCTCTACTGCACCAGCCGAACACTTTACATACACATATGAGGTATTTCCTTACTCTAGAGAAATTGGGTTACAAATTTTGGGGGGCTTTTTCTCCTATTACCCCTTGTAAAAATTCAAAAACTGGGTCTACAAGAACATGCGAGTGTAAAAAATGGAGATTTTGAATTTCCTCCTTCACTTTGCTGCTATTCCTGTGAAACACCTAAAGGGTTAACACACTTACCCAAATGTCATTTTGGATACTTTGAGGGGTGCAGTTTTTATAATGTGGTCATTTGTGGGGTATTTCTAATATGAAGGCCCTTCAAATCCACTTCAAAACTGAACTGGTCCCTGAAAAATTCCAATTTAGAAAATGTTGTGAAAAATTGGAAAAGTGCTGCTGAACTTTGAAGCCCTCTGATATCTTCTAAAACTTAAAACCTGTCAACTTTATGATGAAAATATAAAGTAGACATATTGTATCTGTGAATCAATATATTATTTATTTGGAATGTCTGTTTTTGTTACAAGCAGAGAGCTTCAAAGTTAGAAAAATGCTAAATTTTCAATTTTTTCATCAAATTTGGGAATTTTTCACCAAGAAATGATGCAAGCCTCGACAAAAATTTACCACTAACATGAAGTAGAATATGTCACGAAAAAACAATGTCAGAATCAGAATGAAAAGTAAAAGTATCCCAGAGTTATTAATGCTTAAAATGACAATGGTCAGATGTGCAAAAATGGCTGGGTCCTTAAGGTGAAAATGGGCTGGTTCCTTAAGGGGTTAAACCCGACTGGCATTTGACAGATCTTTGGAACAGTGGGCTGTGCAAATGAAAAATTTTCATTTTTCTTTTGGCAGACCACTGCTCAAAAAAATCTATCAGACACCTGTGAGATGTAAATGCTCACTGCACTTCTTATTAGGGGTGTAGTTTCCAAAATGGGGTCACATGTGTGTGTGTGTGTGTGTGTGTGGGGGGGGGGGGTTCACTGTTCTGGCACCATGGAGGCCTAAACGCACATGGCCTTCAATTTCAGCCAGATTCTCTCTCCAAAAGCCCAATGGTGCTCCTTCTCTTCTGAGCCCTGTAGTTCACCCGCAGAGCACTTTACATCCACATGTGGGGTATTTTCTGACTCAGAAGAGATGGGGTTACAAATTTTGCTGGGCTTTTTTTCCTATTACCCCTTGTGAAAATGATAAAATTGGGGTAACAATAGCATTTTAGGGAAAAAAATATAAATTTTTTTATTTTCACCTCCAACTTTAACAAAAATTTGTCAAACACCTGTGGGATGTTAAGGCTCACTATACCCCTTGTTACTTTACGTGAGGGGTGTAGTTTTCTAAATGGGGGTCACATATGGGTGTTTTTTATGTTTATGTCAGAACTGCTGTAACTACCAGCCACCCCTGTGCAAATCACCAATTTAGGCCTCAAATGTATATGGTACACTCTGTTTACACTAACATGCTGGTGTAGACCCAAAATTTACCTTTTCTTAAGGGGTAAAAGAAGAGAAAAAAAATTTGTAACCAAAAACTGTTGCCTTGAAATATGAGAGGGCTCCAAAGTGAAAGAGCACCATGTGCATTTGAGGCCTAAATTAGGGATTTGCATCCACCACCAAATTACCCTACAGCAGTGCTTTCCAAATAGGGTGTCTCCAGCTGTTGCACTACTTCCTGTTCAGGGTGTGGTTGTGTGATCGTCAGCTCCAGGAGAACCAGAGAACCAGAGAGCAGCAGGATTTTCACCAGCCCTCCCCCCCCCCCCCCCCCAGGTTTGTGGCAGCCTTCGGGGAAGGGTTTCCCTGCATGAACCCCAACGTCCCCATCTCCCTTACCAGGCCGGCGGGAGGTGGAGGTGACATTGCAACGGCCAACTCCCAGGATGGGGTACGGAGATCCTCCAGGATCCGCAGAAATGCAGAACCAACTCCACCGTCCATATCTGGAAGCCGCAAGGCTGCAAGGAAGGCTACAAGCAAGGCTGCAGGTAAAGACCTGCATGAAGGTGAGGAGTTGAGGAGAAACATGGGGAGGCAAGGTACCTCTGAACCCCAGCAATGGGGGGCATTGGGTCCCAGGGAGTCTTTGGCCACTTTTGGGTCCCGAATCCAAGCAAAAATGGCGGAGTATGAGTGTCTTGGCAAAATGCTTCGTGGGCTAAGAGAGGACTTAAAATTTGCCCGTTACCAGGCTGATTACACCTCAAAAAATCGAAGGCCAGTGTATTCGGCTAAAGTGCGCACCCTGAAAAAAGAGGTTGAGGAGGTAGAAAGGGTGAGGATGGAGATCATGGAAGGGGCTGGTATCTTCAGAGAAAAACTCTGCAATGAAAGTCGGTTCAGAGGCCAGCAGAACCCAGAAAGAGAGGAGGAGGTCAGTCACAGCGAAAGCAGTGCAGAGGAGGATGGTGTGGAGGTGGATGGTGGAGGAGAAAGAGAGAACAGTGCTGAGGAGGACAGTGTGGAGGAAGATGGTGGTGGAGAAAGAGAGGACAGTGCTGAGGAAGGTGCTAAAGAGAAGCAAGATGGTGGTGCAGAGGAGAGTGAAATGGAGGAGGACACAACCCAGAGTTCATACATAAATCCTGCTCAGGTAGCCCTGCCTGTAACGTCAGATGACAGCAGTGACGACAGCGGCAGCAGCAATGGGTTAATTGGTGGTGGATTGCTGAAGGCGATTGTGCTCCAAGAGTCACCTACCCATTTTGAGAACTTCTCATTTGGAAATGACTTGGGCCCAGATACTGAGGTGAAGGGCAAGAGGAAGAGGAGAAATAAAAGGAAAAAAGGAGAGGTCACCAGACTTGTTTATTCTTCTCTCCAGCAGTCTGGGCCATCTGAAAAGGTGGTTCAGGCTGGTGGGCCCCCCAGTCTGCCCGACCCCGCTTTTGCTGTAAAGCGGGGCCAGAATGGGGGGTACATGGTGGATAAGGTTTCTAAGATGGCTGCAGACGCCAAGGAGCCGCCTGTCCAGTCGGTAGGGAAGGGCAGGACAGGCTTAAGGTGGGCGACTCCGATGCTGCAGGACCACCCCAGGTGGGCAGGGGGCGTGTCTTAGTGCCGGAGCTTGGTGATGTTGCTGTCTGCTCGGGGGGCGGTCCCCCGAGCGATCTGGGCGTAGCAGGGCACTCCTCTGTGAGGGGGGGAGTGTCCATGCGTCTGGATTGGTAGAAAAGCCCGGGCGGTCGGGTAAGGTGGCTCCTGAAGGTTGCACTGACGCTGTGGGGAATCCCTCCACGTCGGCTGCTGTAGGAGGGGTGGGGGTGCGTCCGGAGGGACAGATCCCACCCAGTGTGAAGCAGTTCTCACTGGGAACATCATCGGCGTTGAAGGAAGTGTCATCACTGGAACTGGAAGTAACATCGCCAGAACCGAAAAAGCGGTCATCGGGGGCGGGACCAGCAGCACAAACCCCCGTGGCATACGCAAATAACCCGGCCAGCTCAGGAAAGTTTAGCCAGGATAATAGTGTGAAAGGGAAGAGTGCAAAAGAGAGTGAAAATTTTGGTGATGGTATGTTGCATGAAAATGTTAGCAGTGTGCAAGAGT
>NW_026607703.1:32500-123818 GCF_029499605.1 Hyla sarda | reverse complement strand
CTAACCCGCTAACCCTAACCCGCTAACCTAACCCTAACCCCTAACCCTAACCCCAACCCTAACACCCTAACCCTAAAACCTAACCCCAAACCCTAACCCAAAACCCAAACCCTAACCCTAAACCTAACCCCTTAACACTTACCCTAACCCCAAACCCTGACCCTAACTCTTAACCCTAACCCCAACCCTAACACCCTAACCCTCTAACCCTAACCCCCCTAACCCTAACACCCTAACCCAAACCCTAACCCCACCCTAACCCAACCCCAACCCCTACTAACCCTAAATCCCTAACCCTTAACCCTAACCCCAACCCCTAACCCCCGAACCCTAACCCCTTAACCCTAACTCCCTAACCCTAACCCCCTAACCCTAACACCCTAACCCCTCCTAACCCTAACCCCAACCCCTACTAACCCTAAATCCCTAACCCTTAACCCTAACCCTTAACCCTAACCCCTAACCCTAAACCCCAACCCTAACCCTGCTAACCCTAACGCTAACCCTTACCCTAACCCCCTAACCCTTGACCCTAAACCTAACCCTAAACCCTAACCCAAACCCTAACCTACTAACCCTAACCCTAACTCTAAACCCTAACCCCTAACACCCTAACCCTAAATCCTAACCAAAACCGTAACCCCAACCCTAACCCTAACCTCTAACCCTAACCTTAACCCCTAACCCTAACCCTCACCCTAACCCGCTAATCCTAACCCCTAACCCTAGCCCGCTAACCCTAATCCCTAACCCTAACCCCTAAACCCTAACCCAACCCTAACCCCAACCCAACCCTAACCCCTACTAACCCTAAATCCCTAACCCTTAACCCTAACCCCTAACCCCAACCCTCTAACCCTAAACCCCTAACCCCCCTAACCCTAACCCCTCCTAACCCTAACCCCTAACCTCAACCCCTACTAACCCTAAATCCCTAACCCTTAACCCTAACCCTTAACCCTAACCCTTAACCCCAACCCTGCTAACCCTAACGGTAACCCTTACCCTAACCCCCTAACCCTAACCCCCTAACCCTAAACCCTAACCCAAACCCCTAACCCACTAACCCTAACTCTAAACCCTAACCACTAACACCCTAACCCTAAATCCTAACCAAAACCGTAACCCCAACCCTAACCCTAACCCCTAACCTTAACCCCTAACCCCAACCCTAACCCCAACCCTAACCCTAAACCCTAACCCGCTAACCCTAACCCGCTAACCCTAAACCCTAACCCCCTAACCCTTACCCTGCTAACCCTAACCCTGCTAACCCTAACCCCTAACCCCAACCCTAACCCTCTAACCCAACCCCAACCCTGACCCTAACCCCAACCCTATCCCCAACCCTAACCCTAACCCCCTAACCCTAACCCCGAATCCTAACCCTAACCCCTAGCCCTAACCTGACCCTGACCCCGACCCTAACCCCAAACCCTAACCCTAAACCTAACCCCCTAACCCTAACCCCCTAACCCTAAACCTAACCCTAAACCTAACCATTAACCCTAACCCCCTAATCCTAACCCCAACCCTAACCCCCTAACATTAACCCCCACCCCCTAACCCCCTAACCCTGCTATCCCTAACGCTAATCATAACCCTAACCCCCAACCCTACCCTAACCCCTACCCTGACCTTAACCCCCTAACCCCCCTAACCCTAACCCCTAACCCCAACCCTAACCCTAACCCCTAACCCTAACACCCTAACCCTTAACCATAACCCCAACCCTAACCCTGCTAACCCCAACACCAAACCCTAACCCCCTAACCCTAACCCTGCTAACCCTAACCCCTAACCCTAAACCCTAACACTAAACCCTAACCCTAACAACCCTAACCACCCCAACCCTAACCACCCTAACAACCCTAACCCTGCTAACCCTAACCCTCTAACCCTAACCACCCTGACCCTAACCACCCTGACCCTAACCCCAACCCCTAACCCTACCCCTGACCCTAACCCTACCCCTAACCTAGGTGGAGAACACGGTGCCCACCAGCGACATCAGCTGGGTCCAGTACTAGCTGGCTTTGTGGCTGTATGTCTGGGAGGCTGGGAAGCTGGGAGTGACCTTTTGCCTCTGGAGCCAAACCCCCTGACCTAAACCTAACCCATAGCCCTAACCCAAACCCCTCCTGTATCTAACACTAGGTGGAGAACGCGGGCGTGAACCGCCCGCCAGCTACACCAGCGGGGTCCAGCACTAGCTGGTTGGCTAGATGCCTGGGAGGCTGGGAGTGACCTTTGACCTCTGGAGTCACACCCCCTGACCTAACCCTAACCTTAAAGGGTAGCTCTCACTATCCTATATTTTTTTTTTCTGTCCCTGCCTATTGCACATCTATCCCTAACCCCCTCCTTGCTTTTAATTTTTCTTTTTACTATATTAAAAATAACTTTTTGTCTGCCTGGTAGTGTGCTCACTACCAGGCAGACTTCCCCCGCAGGCACCACAGGGGGGGGGGGGGGGGGGACTTCCGCCCTTAGTTCATCTACACAGGGTGCCTCCAGCTGTTTCACCACTACAACTCCCAGTTTGCCCTGACATCTATTGGCTGTCAGGGCATACTGGGAGTTGTAGTGGTGAAACAGCTGGAGGCACCCTGTGTAGATAAACTATAAATTAGTGCCATGAAGCACTACGGAGCTACTCCGTTCCCTCTGTCAACCCCCAACCGCCCCCATACCCCGTTCCCTCCGTTCTGATACTTACTGATACTGAAGAGTCCGGCAGCGGCGGCGACCACATGTGCGGGCGAGTGGCCTCCCAGCCACAGGCCGGGGAGTCAATGCGCTCACTCCCGCCTGTCTGATTGACAGGCAGGGAGCGAGCGCAGTGTAAATGAATTAGGACAGATTACCCTGACGCAATCAGTCCGAATTCAGGCCCTGCCGTCACGCCGTGCTGCAGCCAGCCACTAGGAGGGAGACCCCTGGTGGCCGGTGTTCAAACGTAAAATTCACCCATTAAATGCAAAAATAAATAATGAAAATATATTACAGATATGTTGTAGTACATAAGTACTACAACATATCAAAAAATAAAGTTGGTGACAGTGCCCATTTAAAGGGTTACTCCAGTGGAAAACCTTTTATTTTTTTTAAATCAACTTGTGCCAGAAAATTTAATAGATTTGTAAATTACTTTTATAAAAAAAAATCTTAATCCTTCTTGTACTTATTAGCTGCTGAATACTACAGAGGAAATTCTTTACTTTTTGGAACACAGAACTCTCTGCTGACATCATGAGCACAGTGCTCTCTGCTGACATCTCTGTCCATTTTAGGAACTGTCCAGAGCAGCATATGTTTGCTATGGGAATTTTCTTCTACTCTGGACAGTTCTTAAAATGTCACCAGAGAGCACTGTGGTCATGATGTCAGCCGAGAGCTCTGTCTTCCAAAAAGAAAATTATTTCCTCTGTAGTATTCAGTAGCTAATAAGTACTAGAAGGATTAAGATTTTTTAATAGAAGTAATTTACAAATCTGTTTTACTTTCTGGCACCAGTTGATTTCAACCTATTCAGGATGTAGGGCGTATGCATACGCCCGTGGGAATTCCGGTCCCCGCCGCTAGGCGGTTGGGGACCGGACCGGGATGCCTGCTGGAATCATTCAGCAGGCATCCCGGCACATCGCCGAGGGGGGTCCTGAGACCCCCCCATGTCGGCGATCACAGAAAATCGCATGTCAATTCAGACATGCGATTTTCTGCTATTCCGGGCTGATCGGGTCTCTGGTGACCCAATCACCCGGAAAATAGGGATGATCGGAGCTGTCAGTGACAGCCCCGATCATCCTAAGGGATAGGAGCGAGGTTGCAGTGCTGCAATCTCCTCCTATCCCCTGCCATTGGTCAGAACTGAATCCTGACCAATGGCAGCGCAGGACAGTGGGTTGCCATGGCAGAACGGGGGGAGAAGATGGAGGCCGGTACCTGGAGAAGATGCCGTGAAGACGGCAGATCGTCGCTGGAGACAGCGGAGATCACAGCGCAGGTAGGGAAGCGACGGTGGGGGGGGGGGGGGGGGAGGAAGGGGGCAGTAAGCGATATTTACTGCTGCCTTCCTAGTGGGTGCCAAACTGCAAGTTCCAGCATGCCCAGAAAGCCAAAGGCTGTCTGGGCATGCTGGGAGTTGTAGTTTTGCAACATCTGGAGGGTCACAGTTTGGAGACCACTGTTACAGTGGTGCCCAAATGGAAGCCCTCCAGATGTTGCCAAACTACAACTCTCAGCATACCTAGACTGCCCAGGCATGCTAGGAGTTGTAGTTCTGTAACATCTGTCCCTTCAGATTTTGCAATTTTCATGAAATTTTTGAAAATTGATGCTCTACTTTGAAGCCCTCTAATTTTTTCAAAAAGTTAAAATATGTCCATTTTATGATGCCAACATAAAGTGGACATATTGTATTTGTGAATAAAAATAACATTTATTTGGAATATCCATTTTCCTTACAAGCAGAGAGCTTCAAAGTTAGAAAAATGCTAAATTTTCTAAATTTTCATGAAATTTGGGGATTTTTCACCAAAAAAGGATGCAAAATAAAGTAGAATATGTCACGAAAAAACAATATCAGAATATTCGGTAAAAGTGTTTTCGAGTTATTAATGTGTAAAGTCACGGTGGTCAGAATTGTGAAAAAGGGCTCAGTCCTTAAGGTGAAAAAGGACTGCGTCCTTAAGGGGTTAAAAAAAAAGGTTTTCCACCGGAGTACCCCTTTAACTCTAACCCCTAACCTTAACCATAACCCCCCAACCCTAATCCCAACCCTCTAACCCTAACCCAACCCTAACCCCAACCATAACACCTAACCCTAACCCCCCAACCCTAACCCCCTAACCCCAACCCCCTAACCCAAACCCTATCCCCTAACCCTTACCCCAACCCTAACCACCTAACCCCTGACCATAACCCCAACCCTGACCCTAACCCCCTAACCCTGACCCTTTTTTCCCCCTTTTATAATTTACAATAACAACAGCATCTTCATTCTTTTTACAAAAATACTTTTTCTTTTGTTATCATTCTCTTGTAGAAGAAAACTCCTTTTCCCCAACCCTAAGCCCCTAACCCTGCTAACCCCCTAAACAATAACCCTGCTAACCATAACCCCAAACCCTTAACCCTAACCCTGCTAACCCTAACCCCTAACCTTAACCCTCACCCTTAACCCTATACCCTTAACCCTAACCCCTAATCCTAACCCCCAAACCCCCGCTAATCCTAACACCCTAACCCTAACCCCCTGACCCCCTAACCCTAACCCCCTAACCCTTTTTACCCAAACCCCCAACCCTAACCCCAACCCTTAACCCTAACCCCCTAACCCTAACCTTAACCCTAACCCCCTAACCCCAACCCCCTAATCATAACCCCCGCTAACCCTAACCCCCTAACCCCCTAATCCTAACCCCCGCTAACCCTAACCCCTGACCCTAACCCTAAGCCCCTAACCCTGCTAACCATAACCCCCTCACCCCTAACCCTGGCCCTAACCCCAAACCCTTAAAACTAACCCTGCTAACCCTAACCCCCTAATCTTAACCCTAACCCCACTAACCCTAACCCTGCTAACCCTAACAACCCTACTAACCCTAATAGCCCTAACCCCCTAACCCTCCCCCTAACCCCTCATCCTAAACCCTAACCCCCTAACCCCTTAACCCTAACCGCTATCCCTAACCACCTAACCATAACCCCCTAACCCTAACCCCCCTAACCCCATAACCCTTCTAACCCTAACCCTGCTAACCCTAACCCCTTAACCTTTACCCTGCCAACTCTAACCCCTAACCTTAACCCTAACCCCCTAACCCTGCTAACCCTAACTCCCATAACCCCTCTAACCCTAACCCCTTAAAGGAGTAGTCCAGTGGTGATTCAGTGGTGAGCAACTTATCCCCTATCCTAAGGATAGGGGATAAGTTGCAGATCGCGGGGGGTCCGACCGCTGGGGCCCCCTGCGATCTCCTGTACGGAGCCCCGACAGCCCGCGGGAAGGGGGCGTGTCGACCTCCGCACGAGGCGGCGGCCGACACACCCCCTCAATACAACTCTATGGCAGAGCCGAAGCGCTGCCTTCGGCAATCTCCGGCTCTGCCATAGAGATGTATTGAGGGGGCGTGTCGGCCGCCGCCTCGTGCGGGGGTCGACACCCGCTATCTCGGCGGAGAGCCGGGGCCCCGTACAGAGAGATCGCGGGGGGCCCCAGCGGTCGGACGCCCCGCGATCTCAAACTTATCCCCTATCCTTAGGATAGGGGATAAGTTTTTCACCACTGGACTACCCCTTTAACCCTGCTAACCCTAACCCTTAACCCTAACTTGCTAAGCCTTACCCCTCACCCTAAACCCTTAACCCCCTAACCCTCACCTTAACCCTCACCCTTAACCCACTAACCCTAACCCCCTATCCCTTACCCTGCTAACCCTAACCCCTATCCCTAACTCCAACCTTAACCACCTAACCCCACTAACTCTAACCCTGCTAACCCTAACCCCTAACAACCCTACTAACCCTAACCTCCTTACCCTAACCCTACTAACCCTAACCCCCTAACGCTAATCCCCTAACCCTGCTAACCCTAACCCTGCTAACACAAACCCTAACCCTGATAACCCTAACCCTGCCAACCCTAAAGTCTAATCTCAATCCCAAACCTAACCCCAACCCTGCTAACCCTAACCCTCATAACTCTCACCTTAACCCTAACCCCTAAACCTTCTAACCCAAAGTCTAACCCTGCTAGCCCTAACCCCTAACTCCAACCCCTAAACCTTAAACCTAAACTCTAACCCTAACCCCTAAACTCTAACTCTAACCCTACTAATGCCTAACCCCCCTTATCCCAACCCTTAAACCCTAACCCTCACCCCCTAACCCTTGACCCTAATCCCTTGCTAACACTAACCCTCTGCTAACCTTAACCCGGACCCAAACCCTAAACCTAACCAACTCCTAACCCTTAACCCTAACCCTGCCAACCCTAAAGTCTAATCTCAATCCCAAACCCAACCCCAACCCTGCTAACCCTAACCCTCCTAACCCTAACCTTAACCCTAATCCCTAAACCTTCTAACCCAAAGTCTAACCCTGCTAGCCCTAACCCCTAACCCCAACCCCTAAACCCTAACCTCTAACCCTAACCCCTAAACTCTAACTCTAATCCTACTAATGCCTATCCCCCCTTATCCCAACCCTTAAACCCTAAATCTTAAACCCTAACCCTCACCCCCTAACCCTAACCCCATTCTCAACCCTAACCCTTGACCCTAATCCCCTGCTAACACTAACCCTCTGCTAACCTTAACCCGGACCCAAACCCTAAACCTAACCAACTCCTAACCCTTAACCAACCCCAACCCCTACTAAATCCTAATCCTAACCCTAACCCGTACCCTAACCCATAAATTCTAACCCCTAAATCCTAACCCTAACCCGCTAACCCCTACCCCTTAAGCCTCTGCTACCCCTTACCATAATCCGAACACTTCCCTAACTCTAACCCCTAACCTTCTATCCCCAAACCTGCTAATTTAAACCCCCTAACCCTAGGAGATTAATGTAAATTGGCCCCCGCAGCACTATTTGCTATCCCCGCTACTGGTTCCCGAGAGCGGAGATTGGTGAGCAGAAGAATTGGGGATATATCACTTGCCCCCCGCTGCGCAGTGCATCGGTACCCCGATCCCCCAAAGCAGAGATTGGGGACCAGAAGCACTCACTCACGCTGTGAGCAATAACCTGTGTCCCCCGCACGGTCTGACTGTACGACCCGGGGACACATATTTCTCTATCCCCACCAGGGTGATGGAGACAGCGAGTAGCGGGGACAAAGATTTCTACATCCTCGTGGCTGTTGAGAGTCTTGGAGATGTAGAAATCTGACCCCATCCCCGACCTCTGCAGTGGGGATGGAGAAAACTGCGTCCCTGCTGCCACCAGGGGAGAGCGCGATCTATCACTGTTCTCCCCTGCCTCTAATCCCCGCTACTCTGCCCCCATGTTAATGTTCTAGCATGTGTCCCCGCTGTGAGAATGCGGAGATCAGGGCAGAACAGAGAAGATGTAGCCGAATGTGTACCGAGAGCTCAGCTGAGCTGCGGCATCCCTCCCCCCCCCCCCCAACAACCAATAGTAGGGGGAGGGTGTGCGTGTCTCAGCCACTCACAGTGCGTTTGCTGAGTCAGCATTTTGAACTCAGGTCACATTTGGCTACGGGCGCACTTTTCTTCACTACAGTAATGATACTGGGATCAGTTTATTCTGTAAAGATCCCATACATCATGATATTACAAATAGGGCCAGTATGCAAACTTTTAATCTGTCATCATACCAGCTAAAGGAAGCGGAACGTACATTGTTACCAAAGGGTTTGTCCTTTACTCCCACACTCAAGTTCAATGAATTCGGGTGGGTGAAGTACATAAACTTGTTCGCCGGCAAGCTAGCTTTACACAAATGTCACAAGATGAAGGATAAAGATGGAGGGGATTTTAGGTACAGAGAGTCAGCTGCTTTAGAAATTCTACAAGATTTGCGCATGGAAACTGAGGGTTAAGAGGTGTTACCCAAAGCACCCTTTACTGATCTCAAACACAGATCTCAAATTACGACACCATTTAATCAATATTCAAATACTGAAACATTTGTGAACCTCGTCCCTGAGATTAAGTCCATCCAGCCTGATAGTAATCTTATTCATTCTAATGTATCACAAGAAGAGAAAAATGCTCTCAAGAGGTTACAGGATAACGAGAATTTAATAATAAAATTTTCGGATAAGGGCGGCAACATAGAGACGAGTACACCAACATGGCTCTTAAAGGAGAACTCCAGACCATAGAAATTGTCCCCCATACTGCCGGCAGTAAAAAAATAAAGATGTACATACCTTCCTCCGCTCCCCCGGGGCCTCCTGTAACCGGCTCCGGTCTCCGCCGCAATCCACTTCCTGGTTGCCGGTGGTCGGATGAATCAGCCAATCACCAGCCGCAGCGCAGTCCGACTCGGCCGGTGATAGGCTGAGCGGCAGCGTGACGTTTTCGGCCCTGGCCGCAGGTGCCGGTGTAGTGAAGAATTTTGTGTCCTGAAGCATTTTCACGCTGCCGCTCAGCCTATCGCCGGACGAGTCGGACTGCGCTGCGGTTGGTGATTGGCTGATTCATCCGACCACCGTCAACCAGGAAGTGGATTGCGGCGGAGACCGGAGTCGGTTACCGGAGGCCCCGGGGGAGCGGAGGAAGGTATGTACATCTTACATTTTTTACTGCCGGCAGTATGGGGGACAATTTTTATGCTCTGGAGTTCTCCTTTAAGCTATTCAATGATAGGAACACCTAAGAAATACTAGATAATGAATATTTGTCACAACTTAAATCTATATTGACATCAGCCAAGGAGGAGAATCTTGTGTCAGAAGAGGAGTTTAAGATTATATACAATGCACATCCAGCAATAGCCTCCCTCCTTCAACGCCTTACTAAAACACACACAAAGAAATGAACCTCATCAAAGGACACCCTATTTTTTTTCAGGCAACAACAATTAAACGGAGAGAGCGAGAACATACGTGGAGTAAATCGTGGCCCCATTCGTATCTTTCCTACCTTCATACATTAAAGGAAATCTATCACCAATGTCACCTGCACTAACCTGTCGGTAGTGCAGGTGACACTGACGACAATGGTACTCACCTTGTCCCGTTCCGTGGCGGGGATCTTTTCCACTAGGTCCAGCTCTGGGCACTCGACTTGGGGCATGGGCAGAGCTTAGTGATGTCAACACTGCTGTTCTCTCACAGTGGGACCCAGCAGGGAGCATACGTGGTGACATCACTATGCTCCGCCCATGCCCCAAGCCACTGCTGCTCTCTGCTGGGTCTCACAGCAGCAGTGACGTAACTAAGCTCCGCCCGTGCCCCAAGTCGGGTGCCAGAGCTGGACCTAACGGACATGATTACCGGAGATCCCTGCCCCGGAACAGGACAAGGTAAGTACCGTTGTCATCAGTGTCACCTGCACTACTTGTCGGTACCGACAGGTTAGTGCAGGTGACACTGGTGACATATTTCCTTTAAGGACACCAAAGACACCTTATTGAAAATGTATGATTTAGAGGTGAATGATAGCACATTACTTATGAGTTTGGATGTGGAGAGCCTTTATAGTAATATTGCATGAGTAGGGTATCACTGCGTTGAACACTTTTCTCTCCAAACATAGTTGTTATATCACTCTTAAGGGTTACTGCCATGGGGAAAGCTCATGCACCTATGTTTGCAAACCTTTTTTTTGGAGTGGTGGGAGAGCTCTATTGTATTTAGGGATGATTTATTGCATTACACAGAGCACATTCTGTATTGGAGAAGATATATTGATGATATTTAAAATTTTTGGGACGGTGGTGGGGAATTATTTCATGATCAAATTGGTATGAAATTCACAGCGGAGGAAGGGGGCAGAAGGCTTAACTTTTTAGATCTACCATCTATCGCAAGCCAACCTCGACCAACAATTTTTTACATTGGGGGAGTTGGCATCCTGACACATTAAAACGTAGCATCTCGGTGGGCAAATACTTAAGAGCTAGGTGTAATTGTTCTGAGGAAAGTAAGGATACCTGAAGAGGAACATGAGGAGAGGATTCAATCTCGTGAGGGCAACCAACTCAAAAGATCATTAGGTGCATTGGCAGCATTGATGCCTATACCCCTCGAATAACAGGTATATTAAGGAAATATTGGAGAATACTAAGATTAGACCCAGACATTGCATAAGTGCTGGCCAACAAGCCAAGTATAACATACAGAAGAAGATCCAATTTACGGGATTTATTGGTCCATAGTTACTAACAGGAACCGCAATCTGAGAGAAAAATGTGGTTGCCAAAAAGATCCCATTGCTCATCATGCAAATTGATGCCCAAATTTTTTTTTTTATATTCCTGTGAACGGACGAAATTCCAAAGTTAGGAGGTTTATTAATTGCAGCAGTCGCAATGTCATCTATGTGGCACAATGCCCTTGTCCAAAACTATACGTTGGAAAAATTACTCAAGAACTTGGAAAATATATGGGAACACACATCAGCACTTTTAGGATAATGGCAGATAATCCCGTTGTGAGCTATGTTAAGTCTATATATAACAATAAACCCGAGGTTATGAAATTCTGGGGATTAGCAAAATTTTAATCAGGCCCATGTAAAGGGGATATGGACAGAATACTCCTTAACCAGTTGCCGTCTAAGGACGAGCTGCCTCGTCCTGAGACAGCAACCATTGTATGGTGCGGGCTCGAGTCACACCGGCCTGCCCCCAGCTTATTCCTGTAGCTGGGGCCGGCGTTAATAGCTGACATGCGGCTATTGCCGCGGGCGGCTATTAACCCTTTAGATCGCAGCTGTCAAAGTTGATAGCGGCGTATAAAGGGACATTTAAACCATCCCTGGTGGTGTAGCGGGTGGATCACCTCCCCACAGCGCAATCGCGGGGGGCATCCACTGCTGAGGTAGCCGGAGGGCTTACCTCATGTCCTGTGCTGGCTGCTGCACTGTGGTCTGTATGAGGAATCTAATGATTCCTCCTAAAAGTGACTAAAAGTGTAAAAAAAAGTTGAATAAAAAGTTTTCAAAAAGCACCCATTAACCCCTTCCATATTAAAAGTCTAAAACACCCCCCTTTCCCAAATTCCATATAAAAAATGTAACCATAATAAAATGTGGTATTGTCGTGTGCGTAAATGTCTGAACTATAAAAATATAATGTTAATTAAACCGCACGGTCAATGGGGTACACCAAAAAAAATCCAAAGTCCAAAATTGCATATTTTTGGTCACTTTGTATACCCTTAAAAAAGTATAAAAAGCGATCAAAAAGTCCCATCAAAAAAGAAATGGAACCGATAAAAAAAATGTTTTAAGTAGTAAAATAAAATAAAACCTATATAAATGAGGTATTCTTGTAACAGTAATAATTTTTACCGAAAAGGGCACTGCATAGAATCGGTAGCACCCAAAAGTTACAAAATGGCATTTTTTTCTCAATTTTGCCCCACAAATATTTTTTTTCTGGTTTTGCCGTAAATTTTGTGGTGAAATGATTGATGTCATTATAAAGTATAATTGGTGGCACAAAAAAAAAAGCCCTCATATGGGTCTGTATGTGCAAAATTGAAAGCATTATGATTTTTAGAAGGTGATGAGGAAAAATCAAAAGTGCAAAAACGGAAAAACCCTGTGTCCTTAAAGGGGTACTCCGGTGGTAAATTCTTTTGACTATATGGCATCTTCTTTGTAAGTTTAGTTTTTTTGCAATATACATGTGTTATATGTTTTGGCAGCATGTGTGTGTTTTTCTTACCTGTTTGTTGGGCAGGAAGTTCTGTAGTTCAGAGGGTTTTCTTTTACTGTTGTCCACAGTCGGCCATGTTCTGAGTCTGTGGTGGACAAGATGTCATAGTTTTTTTTTTCTCTGTCTGCATGAGAGAAATAAGCCACGCCCCTCATCTCATCCAGCTGAGTACACAGCTCCTCACCTCCCCTCCCCCTGCTCTGTATTCTAAGGACGCAGGTCTGCACAGGAGAAGGAACACAGAGAAGATGTGTGTTATCTGAAGGGGAGGATGACAAGGTGCATGGGCTGGGGATGTATAGACTGCAGGGGAATAAATCTCATACTGGGGATGATCTCTATATGTGAAGGGGGAGGATGACAAGGTGCACGGGCTGGGGATGTATAGACTGCGGGGGAATAAATCTCATACTGGGGATGATCTCTATATGTGAAGGGGAGGATGACAAGGTGCATGGGCTGGGGATGTATAGACTGCAGGGGAATAAATCTCATACTGGGGATGATCTCTATATGTGAAGGGGGAGGATGACAAGGTGCACGGGCTGGGGATGTATATACTGCAGGGGAATAAATCTCATACTGGGGATGATCTCTATATGTGAAGGGGAGGATGACAAGGTGCATGGGCTGGGGATGTATAGACTGCGGGGGAATAAATCACATACTGGGGATGATCTCTATATGTGAAGGGGAGGATGACAAGGTGCATGGGCTGGGGATGTATAGACTGCGGGGGAATAAATCTCATACTGGGGATGATCTCTATGTGAAGGGGAGGATGACAAGGTGCACGGGCTGGGGATGTATATACTGCAGGGGAATAAATCTCATACTGGGGATGATCTCTATATGTGAAGGGGAGGATGACAAGGTGCATGGGCTGGGGATGTATGGACTGCAGGGGAATAAATCTCATACTGGGAATGATCTCTATATGTGAAGGGGAGGATGACAAGGTGCATGGGCTGGGGATGTATAGATTGCAGGGGAATAAATCTCATACTGGGGATGATCTCTATATATGAAGGGGAGGATGACACGGTGCATGGGCTGGGGATGTATAGACTGCAGGGGAATAAATCTCATACTGGGGATGATCTCTATATGTGAAGGGGAGGATGACAAGGTGCATGGGCTGGGGATGTATGGACTGCAGGGGAATAAATCTCATACTGGGGATGATCTCTATATGTGAAGGGGAGGATGACAAGGTGCATGGGCTGGGGATGTATAGACTGCAGGGGAATAAATCTCATACTGGGGATGATCTCTATATGTGAAGGGAAGGATGACAAGGTGCATGGGCTGGGGATGTATAGACTGCAGGGGAATAAATCTCATACTGGGGATGATCTCTATATGTGAAGGGGGAGGATGACAAGGTGCACGGGCTGGGGATGTATATACTGCAGGGGAATAAATCTCATACTGGGGGTGATCTCTATATGTGAAGGGGAGGATGACAAGGTGCATGGGCTGGGGATGTATAGACTGCAGGGGAATAAATCTCATACTGGGGATGATCTCTATATATGAAGGGGAGGATGACAAGGTGCATGGGCTGGGGATGTATAGACTGCAGGGGAATAAATCTCATACTGGGGATGATCTCTATATGTGAAGGGGGAGGATGACAAGGTGCACGGGCTGGGGATGTATATACTGCAGGGGAATAAATCTCATACTGGGGATGATCTCTATATGTGAAGGGGAGGATGACAAGGTGCATGGGCTGGGGATGTATGGACTGCAGGGGAATAAATCTCATACTGGGAATGATCTCTATATGTGAAGGGGAGGATGACAAGGTGCATGGGCTGGGGATGTATAGACTGCAGGGGAATAAATCTCATACTGGGGATGATCTCTATATATGAAGGGGAGGATGACACGGTGCATGGGCTGGGGATGTATAGACTGCGGGGGAATAAATCTCATACTGGGGATGATCTCTATATGTGAAGGGGAGGATGACAAGGTGCATGGGCTGGGGATGTATAGACTGCAGGGGAATAAATCTCATACTGGGGATGATCTCTATATGTGAAGGGGAGGATGACAAGGTGCATGGGCTGGGGATGTATAGACTGCAGGGGAATAAATCTCATACTGGGGATGATCTCTATATGTGAAGGGGGAGGATGACAAGGTGCACGGGCTGGGGATGTATAGACTGCAGGGGAATAAATCTCATACTGGGGATGATCTCTATATGTGAAGGGGAGGATGACAAGGTGCATGGGCTGGGGATGTATAGACTGCAGGGGAATAAATCTCATACTGGGGATGATCTCTATATGTGAAGGGGAGGATGACAAGGTGCATGGGCTGGGGATGTATAGACTGCAGGGGAATAAATCTCATACTGGGGATGATCTCTATATGTGAAGGGGGAGGATGACAAGGTGCACGGGCTGGGGATGTATAGACTGCAGGGGAATAAATCTCATACTGGGGATGATCTCTATATGTGAAGGGTCAGAATGACAAGGTGCACGGGCTGGGGATGTATAGACTGCAGGGGAATAAATCTCATACTGGGGATGATCTCTATATGTGAAGGGGAGGATGACAAGGTGCACGGGCTGGGGATGTATAGACTGCAGGGGAATAAATCTCATACTGGAAATGATCTCTATATGTGAAGACGGAGGGGGGGGAATCCTGAATGACACATGCTGGGAGTTGTAGTCCCTGTTGTGTATGTGTGTATGCTAGTGTTTACAAACCAGTGTGCCTCCACCTGTTGCAAAACTACAACTCCCAGCATGCCCTGACAGACTTTGGGCATGGTGGGAGTTGTAGATTTGCAACAGCTGGAGGCACACTGGTTGGGAAACACTGTTCTAGCCTATTCAGCCTACACATCATGTTACACCAGTGTTTCCCAACCAGTGTGCCTCCAGCTGTTGCAAAACTACAACTCCTAGCATGCCAAAAGGCTGTCAGGGCATGCTGGGAGTTGTAGTTTTGCAACACCTGGAGGCACCCTGGTTAGGAAACACTGGTGTATGCCCTATAGAGGTGTGGTGCTCCAGGAGACTGCAGAGGCAACATGCTGGTGTTATACCTGAAGACTCCTGAATGACACATGCTGGGAGTTGTAGTCCCTTTTGTGTGTGTATGCCAGTGTATCCCAACCAAGGCTGATTTATATTAGTGTGATGTGTATAAGGGGGCTGACCCGGGAAAATAGTAGGATGTGTAAAGGGCGGAACAAACAAACAAAAAAAAGGAGCCGCCCCAAACCAGCAAGGCATGTGGCATACTGGGATTTGTTTTCAGCACACCAAGAAACAGAAAATAGAAGCAAAGATAGGAAAACAAAGTGGGGGATAAAAAGACAACAAAGAACGGAAATAGAGTTGCCTAAACAACAAGAATAGAAATGAAACAAAACAAATAGGGTAAGTCACAAACGGAAAAACACGTTGACCACTAGAGTAACCCTTTAAAGGGGTACTCCGCCCCTGGCATCTTATCCCCTATCCAAAGGATAGGGGATAAGATGTTAGATCGCCGCGGTCCCGCTGCTGGGGACCCCGGGGATCGCCGCTGCGGCACCGCGCCATCATTACTGCACAGAGCGAGTTCGCTCTGTGCGTAATGACGGGCGATACAGGGGACGGAGCAGTGTGACGTCATGACTCCGCCCCTCATGACATCACGGCCCATCCGCTTAATGCAAGTCTATGGCAGGGGGCGTGACGACCGCCACGCCCCCTTCCCATAGACTTGTATTGACGGGGGCGGAGCCGTGACGTAACGATGCTCCGGCCCCTGTATTGCCCGTCATTACGTGCAGAGCGATCTCGCTCTGCGCACTAATGATAACGGGGTGCCTCAGCAGCGATCCCCGGGTCCCCAGCAGCGGGACCCCGGCGATCTGACATCTTATCCCCTATCCTTTGGATAGGGGATAAGATGTCTAGGGGCGGAGTACCCCTTTAAGGGATTAAAGAAGAGACGAGGTGGCTATACCGCCTTAACAGCAGGGAACCCTCTAGCCTCAATAAAGGCTTTTCATTCTATGAATTTCTGGAATAAGGATGATCACTGTAAACTGTTGACACAACACATGAAAATGCCTGAATGTCGGCTATACGCTTATGAGAGTAAGATACAAATGAGAATATATCTGTCAGACAATGCTCCGGTAAGATGTTATTATATTGGGTGGAATAATTGGGAACCCATATGGTGTCCCTTTAGCTAGACATACACTACATACTTTTTAACAAATATTGGATCAAACTGATACTTACTTGTGGTGATGCTCCCAGTGGATGTTTTGCGATGTTGGGAATGCTGAGGAGTGTGGTTGTAATCAATCCTAGAACAGTAAATATTTAATAAGATGATAATTCTATTAAATAAAAGACAGATATGAAGGCATTCCTATAGTGTATACATCAAATGACAAATAGGATACATTAGTAACATTATGATGTCTCCATTCTTATCGGTGGCCAGTGAACTGTAATGTAGCCTCAAACTTGAAGATTAATCTACATAATGGTGCTTATTATAATATGGAAAATAAATTATAATTACAGTAATGAGTTTTGCCACACTAACCATTATAATAATGGAAGAAGTACAGTGGGGATCAAAAGTTTGGGCCCCCCAGGTAAAAAATTGTATTAATGTACATAAAGAAGCCAAGGAAAGATGGAAAAATCTCCAAAAGGCATCAAATTACAGATTAGACCTTCTTATAATATGTCACCAAAAGTTAGATTTTATTTCCATCATTTACACTTTCAAAATAACAGAAAACAAAAAAATGGTGTCTGCTAAAGTTTGGGCCCCCTGCAGAATTTATAGCATGCACTGCCCCCTTTACAAAGCTGAGACCTGCCAGTGTCATGGATTGTTCTCAATCATCATCTGGGAAGACCGGGTGATGTCAATCTCAAAGGTTTTAAATGCCCAGACTCATCTGACCTTGCCCCAACAATCAGCACCATGGGTTCTTCTAAGCAGTTGTCTAGAAATCTGAAACTGAAAATAGTTGACGCTCACAAAGCTGGAGAAGGCTATAAGAAGATAGCAAAATGTTTTCAGATGTCAATATCCTCTGTTTGGAATGTAATTAAGAAATGGCAGTCATCAGGAACAGTGGAAGTTAAAGCAAGATCTGGAAGACCAAGAAAAATACAGAACAGCTCGCAGGATTGTGAGAAAAACTATTCAAACCCCACGTTTGACTGCACAATCCCTCCAGAAAGATCTGGCAGACACTGGAGTTGTGATACACTATTCCACTATAAAGAGATACTTGTACAAATATGGTCTTCATGGAAGAGTCATCAGAAGAAAACCTCTTCTACGTCCTCACCACAAAAATCTGCGTTTGAACTTTGCAAATGAACATATAGACAAGCCTGATGCATTGTGGAAACAAGTTCTGTGGACCGATGAGGTTAAAATTTTATCATCGGTCCACAGAACTTCCAAAATGCATCAGGCTTGTCGATATGTTCATTTGCAATGTTCAAACGCTGATTTTTGTGGTGAGGACGTAGAAGAGGTTTTCTTCTGATGACTCTTCCATGAAGACCATATTTGTACAAGTATCTCTTTATAGTGGAATAGTGAACCACAACTCTAGTGTCTGCCAGATCTTTCTGGAGGGATTGTGCAGTCAAACGTGGGTTTTGAATTGTTTTTCTCACAATCCTGCGAGCTGTTCTGTCTGATATCTTTCTTGGTCTTCCAAATCTTGTTTTAACTTCCACTGTTCCTGATGACTGCCATTTCTTAATTACATCCTGAACAGAGGATATTGACATCTGAAAACATTTTGCTATCTTCTTATAGCCTTCTCCAGCTTTGTGAGCGTCAACTATTTTCAGTTTCAGATTTCTAGACAACTGCTTAGAAGAACCCATGGTGCTGATTGTTGGGGCAAGGTCAGATGAGTCTGGGCATTTAAAACCTGTGAGAGTGACATCACCCGGTCTTCCCAGATGATGATTGAGAACAATCCACGACACTGGCAGGTTTCAGCTTTGCAAAGGGGGCAGTGCATGCTATAAATTCTGCAGGGTGCACAAACTTTTGCAGACACCATTTTTTTGTTTTGTTATTTCGAAAGTGTAAATGATGGAAATAAAATGTAACTTTTGGTGACATATTATAAAAATGTCTAATCTGTAATTTGATGCCTTTTGGAGATTTTTCCATCTTTCCTTGGCTTCTTTATGAACATTAATACAAATTTTTACCTGGGGTGCCCAAACTTTTGATCCCACTGTATATATATAGAAATACAGAAATGAAATTTTATGAAGAAGTGTAATATATGAAATGACCACAAGATGGCAGTATAAGACCACAAATGGATTTGAGTAATGAAATTTCAGGAAGGAAAACAAGGGAATAGAAATGAATAAGGGTTCAATGAAGGGAATGAGCAGAATGGCAGTAGGAGAAAATGCATACAATTGATAAACAAAAGATAAACTATGTATATATATGAAATGAATCACAGCAATGAACTAATATATATGAAATAATAATATTAAATGAAGTGGAAATAAATTAATCATACAAATATAATCATGAGGGAATTGGAATTATGACATAGTAACATAGTTCATAAGGTTGAAAAAAGCCCAGAGTCCATCAAGTTCAACCTATAACCCTAATGAGTCCCTACTGAGTTGATCCAGAGGAGGCAAAAAACCCTCATACTAGAGGTAAAAATTCCTTTCCGACTCCAAATATGGCACCAGAATAAATCCCTGGATCAACGTTCTGTCCCTATAAATCTAATATACATAATCAGCGATGTTATTACTCTCCAAAAATGCATCCAGACCCCTTTTATTTTCTTTTACAGAGTTCACCATGAAACCTCCTCTTCTGGCAGAGAATTCCACAGTCTCACTGCTCTTACAGTAAAGAACCCCCGTCTGTGCTGGTCTATAAACCTTCTTTCCTCTTAACGTAGAGGATGCCCCCTTGTTATATATACAGTTCTGATATATTTATATATATATTATTAGGTCACCTCCTTGTTATAAATACAGTCCTGGGTATAAATAGATCATGGAGAGATCTCTGTACTGTCCTGATATATTATATATATATTATTAGGTCTCCTCCTTGTTATATATACAGTCCTGGGTATAAATAGATCATGGAGAGATCTCTGTACTGTCCTGATATATTATATATATTATTAGGTCCCCTCCTTGTTATATATACAGTCCTGGGTATAAATAGATCATGGAGAGATCTCTGTACTGTCCTGATATATTATATATATTATTAGGTCACCTCCTTGTTATAAATACAGTCCTGGGTATAAATAGATCATGGAGAGATCTCTGTACTGTCCTGATATATTATATATATTATTAGGTCACCTCCTTGTTAAATATACAGTCCTGGGTATAAATAGATCATGGAGAGATCTCTGTACTGTCCTGATATATTATATATATATTATTAGGTCACCTCCTTGTTATATATACAGTCCTGGGTATAAATAGATCATGGAGAGATCTCTGTACTGCCCTGATATATTATATATATATTATTAGGTCACCTCCTTGTTATATATACAGTCCTGGGTATAAATAGATTATGGAGAGATCTCTGTACTGTCCTGATATATTATATATATTATTAGGTCACCTCCTTGTTGTATATACAGTCCTGGGTATAAATAGATCATGGAGAGATCTCTGTACTGTCCTGATATATTATATATTATTAGGTCACCTCCTTGTTATAAATACAGTCCTGGGTATAAATAAATGATGGGAGAGATATCTGTACTGTCCTGATATATTATATATATTATTAGGTCACCTCCTTGTTATATATACAGTCCTGGGTATAAATAGATCATGGAGAGATCTCTGTACTGTCCTGATATATTATATATATTATTAGGTCACCTCCATGTTATATATACAGTCCTGGGTATAAATAAATGATGGGAGAGATATCTGTACTGTCCTGATATATTATATATATTATTAGGTCACCTCCTTGTTATATATACAGTCCTGGGTATAAATAGATCATGGAGAGATCTCTGTACTGTCCTGATATATTATATATATTATTAGGTCACCTCCTTGTTATATATACAGTCCTGGGTATAAATAGATCATGGAGAGATCTCTGTACTGTCCTGATATATTATATATATTATTAGGTCACCTCCTTGTTATATATACAGTCCTAGGTATAAATAGATCATGGAGAGATCTCTGTACTGTCCTGATATATTATATATATGTTATTAGGTCACCTCCTTGTTATATATACAGTCCTGGGTATAAATAGATCATGGAGAGATCTCTGTACTGTCCTGATATATTATATATATTATTAGGTCACCTCCTTGTTATATATACAGTCCTGGGTATAAATAGATCATGGAGAGATCTCTGTACTGTCCTGATATATTATATATATTATTAGGTCACCTCCTTGTTATATATACAGTCCTGGGTATAAATAGATCATGGAGAGATCTCTGTACTGTCCTGATATATTATATATATTATTAGGTCACCTCCTTGTTATATATACAGTCCTGGGTATAAATAGATCATGGAGAGATATCTGTACTGTCCTGACATATTATATATATTATTAGGTCACCCCCTTGTTATATATACAGTCCTGGGTATAAATAGATCATGGAGAGATCTCTGTACTGTCCTGATATATTATATATATATATATATATTAGGTCACCTCCTTGTTATATATACAGTCCTGGGTATAAATAGACCATGGAGAGATCTCTGTACTGCCCTGATATATTATATATATATTATTAGGTCACCTCCTTGTTATATATACAGTCCTAGGTATAAATAGATCATGGAGAGATCTCTGTACTGTCCTGATATATTATATATATGTTATTAGGTCACCTCCTTGTTATATATACAGTCCTGGGTATAAATAGATCATGGAGAGATCTCTGTACTGTCCTGATATATTATATATATTATTAGGTCACCTCTTTGTTATATATACAGTCCTGGGTATAAATAGATCATGGAGAGATCTCTGTACTGTCCTGATATATTATATATATTATTAGGTCACCTCCTTGTTATATATACAGTCCTGGGTATAAATAGATCATGGAGAGATCTCTGTACTGTCCTGATATATTATATATATTATTAGGTCACCTCCTTGTTATATATACAGTCCTGGGTATAAATAGATCATGGAGAGATATCTGTACTGTCCTGACATATTATATATATTATTAGGTCACCCCCTTGTTATATATACAGTCCTGGGTATAAATAGATCATGGAGAGATCTCTGTACTGTCCTGATATATTATATATATATATATATATATTAGGTCACCTCCTTGTTATATATACAGTCCTGGGTATAAATAGATCATGGAGAGATCTCTGTACTGTCCTGATATATTATATATATATATATATATATATATTAGGTCACCTCCTTGTTATATATACAGTCCTGGGTATAAATAGATCATGGAGAGATCTCTGTACTGTCCTGATATATTATATATATTATTAGGTCACCTCCTTGTTATATATACAGTCCTGGGTATGAATAGATCATGGAGAGATCTCTGTACTGTCCGGATATATTATATATATTATTAGGTCACCTCCTTGTTATATATACAGTCCTGGGTATAAATAGATCATGGAGAGATCTCTGTACTGTCCTGATATTATATATATATTATTAGGTCACCCCCTTGTTATATATACAGTCCTGGGTATAAATAGACCATGGAGAGATCTCTGTACTGTCCTGATATATTATATATATTATTAGGTCACCTCCTTGTTATATATACAGTCCTGGGTATAAATAGACCATGGAGAGATCTCTGTACTGTCCTGATATATTATATATATTATTAGGTCACCTCCTTGTTATATATACAGTCCTGGGTATAAATAGATCATGGAGAGATCTCTGTACTGTCCTGATATATTATATATATTATTAGGTCACCTCCTTGTTATATATACAGTCCTGGGTATAAATAGATCATGGAGAGATCTCTGTACTGTCCTGATATATTATATATATATATATATTAGGTCACCTCCTTATTATATATACAGTCCTGGGTATAAATAGATCATGGAGAGATCTCTGTACTGTCCTGATATTATATACATATTATTAGGTCACCCCCTTGTTATATATACAGTCCTGGGTATAAATAGACCATGGAGAGATCTCTGTACTGTCCTGATATATTATATATATTATTAGGTCACCTCCTTGTTATATATACAGTCCTGGGTATAAATAGATCATGGAGAGATCTCTGTACTGTCCTGATATATTATATATATTATTAGGTCACCTCCTTGTTATAAATACAGTCCTGGGTATAAATAAATGATGGGAGAGATATCTGTACTGTCCTGATATATTATATATATTATTAGGTCACCTCCTTGTTATAAATACAGTCCTGGGTATAAATAGATCATGGAGAGATCTCTGTACTGTCCTGATATATTATATATATTATTAGGTCACCTCCTTGTTATATATACAGTCCTGGGTATAAATAGATGATGGGAGAGATATCTGTACTGTCCTGATATATTATATATATTATTAGGTCACCTTCTTGTTATATATACAGTCCTGGGTATAAATAGATCATGGAGAGATCTCTGTACTGTCCTGATATATTATATATATTATTAGGTCACCTTCTTGTTATATATACAGTCCTGGGTATAAATAGATGATGGGAGAGATATCTGTACTGTCCTGATATATTATATATATTATTAGGTCACCTCCTTGTTATATATACAGTCCTGGGTATAAATAGATCATGGAGAGATCTCTGTACTGTCCTGATATATTATATATATTATTAGGTCACCTCCTTGTTATATATACAGCCCTGGGTATAAATAGATCATGGAGAGATATCTGTACTGTCCTGATATATTATATATATTATTAGGTAACCTCCTTGTTATATATACAGTCCTGGGTATAAATAGATCATGGAGAGATATCTGTACTGTCCTGATATATTATATATATTATTAGGTCACCTCCTTGTTATATATACAGTCCTGGGTATAAATAGATCATGGAGAGATCTCTGTACTGTCCTGATATATTATATATATTATTAGGTCACCTCCTTGTTATATATACAGTCCTGGGTATAAATAGATCATGGAGAGATCTCTGTACTGTCCTGATATATTATATATATTATTAGGTCACCTCCTTGTTATATATACAGTCCTGGGTATAAATAGATCATGGAGAGAGCTTTGTACTGTCCTGATATATTATATATATATATTAGGTCACCTCCTTGTTATATATACAGTCCTGGGTATAAATAGATCATGGAGAGATCTCTGTACTGTCCTGATATATTATATATATTATTAGGTCACCTCCTTGTTATATATACAGTCCTGGGTATAAATAGATCATGGAGAGATCTCTGTACTGTCCTGATATATTATATATATTATTAGGTCACTTCCTTGTTATATATACAGTCCTGGGTATAAATAGATCATGGAGAGATCTCTGTACTGTCCTGATATATTATATATATTATTAGGTCACCTCCTTGTTATATATACAGTCCTGGGTATAAATAGATCATGGAGAGATCTCTGTACTGTCCTGATATATTATATATATTATTAGGTCACCTCCTTGTTATATATACAGTCCTGGGTATAAATAGATCATGGAGAGATCTCTGTACTGTCCTGATATATTATATATATATATTAGGTAACCTCCTTGTTATATATACAGTCCTGGGTATAAATAGATCACGGAGAGATCTCTGTACTGTCCTGATATATTATATATATATATATATTAGGTCACCTCCTTGTTATATATACAGTCCTGGGTATAAATAGATCATGGAGAGATCTCTGTACTGTCCTGATATATTATATATATTATTAGGTCACCTCCTTGTTATATATACAGTCCTGGGTATATATAGATCATGGAGAGATCTCTGTACTGTCCTGATATATTATATATATTATTAGGTCACGTCCTTGTTATATATACAGTCCTGGGTATAAATAGTTCATGGAGAGATCTCTGTACTGTCCTGATATATTATATATATATATATATATATTATTAGGTCACCTCCTTGTTATATATACAGTCCTGGGTATAAATAGATCATAGAGAGATCTCTGTACTGTCCTGATATAATATATATATATATATATATATATATATATATATATATATATATATATTAGGTCACCTCCTTATTATATATACAGTCCTGGGTATAAATAGATCATGGAGAGATCTCTGTACTGTCCTGATATATTATATATATATATTATTAGGTCACCTCCTTATTATATATACAGTCCTGGGTATAAATAGATCATGGAGAGATCTCTGTACTGTCCTGATATATTATATATATATTATTAGGTCACCTCCTTGTTATATATACAGTCCTGGGTAAAAATAGATCATGGAGAGATCTCTGTACTGTCCTAATATATTATATATATATTTTTTTAGGTCACCTCCTTGTTATATATACAGTCCTGGGTATAAATAGATCATGGAGAGATCTCTGTACTGTCCTGATATATTATATATATTATTAGGTCACCTCCTTGTTATATATACAGTCCTGGGTATAAATAGATCATGGAGAGATCTCTGTACTGTCCTGATATATTATATATATTATTAGGTCACCTCCTTGTTATATATACAGTCCTGGGTATAAATAGATCATGGAGAGATCTCTGTACTGTCCTGATATATTATATATATTATTAGGTATCCTCCTTGTTATATATACAGTCCTGGGTATAAATAGATCATGGAGAGATCTCTGTACTGCCCTGATATATTATATATATATATTATTAGGTCACCTCCTTGTTATATATACAGTCCTGGGTATAAATAGATTATGGAGAGATCTCTGTACTGTCCTGATATATTATATATATTATTAGGTCACCTCCTTGTTATATATACAGTCCTGGGTATAAATAGATCATAGAGAGATCTCTGTACTGTCCTGATATATTATATATATTATTAGGTCACCTCCTTGTTATATATACAGTCCTGGGTATAAATAGATCATGGAGAGATCTCTGTACTGTCCGGATATATTATATATATTATTAGGTCACCTCCTTGTTATAGATACAGTCCTGGGTATAAATAGATCATAGAGAGATCTCTGTACTGTCCTGATATATTATATATATATTATTAGGTCACCTCCTTGTTATATATACAGTCCTGGGTATAAATAGATCATGGAGAGATCTCTGTACTGTCCTGATATATTATATATATTATTAGGTCACCTCCTTGTTATATATACAGTCCTGGGTATAAATAGATCATGGAGAGATCTCTGTACTGTCCTGATATATTATATATATTATTAGGTCACCTCCTTATTATATATACAGTCCTGGGTATAAATAGATCATGGAGAGATCTCTGTACTGTCCTGATATATTATATATATATATTATTAGGTCACCTCCTTATTATATATACAGTCCTGGGTATAAATAGATCATGGAGAGATCTCTGTACTGTCCTGATATATTATATATATATTATTAGGTCACCTCCTTGTTATATATACAGTCCTGGGTAAAAATAGATCATGGAGAGATCTCTGTACTGTCCTAATATATTATATATATATTTTTTTAGGTCACCTCCTTGTTATATATACAGTCCTGGGTATAAATAGATCATGGAGAGATCTCTGTACTGTCCTGATATATTATATATATTATTAGGTCACCTCCTTGTTATATATACAGTCCTGGGTATAAATAGATCATGGAGAGATCTCTGTACTGTCCTGATATATTATATATATTATTAGGTCACCTCCTTGTTATATATACAGTCCTGGGTATAAATAGATCATGGAGAGATCTCTGTACTGTCCTGATATATTATATATATTATTAGGTATCCTCCTTGTTATATATACAGTCCTGGGTATAAATAGATCATGGAGAGATCTCTGTACTGCCCTGATATATTATATATATATATTATTAGGTCACCTCCTTGTTATATATACAGTCCTGGGTATAAATAGATTATGGAGAGATCTCTGTACTGTCCTGATATATTATATATATTATTAGGTCACCTCCTTGTTATATATACAGTCCTGGGTATAAATAGATCATAGAGAGATCTCTGTACTGTCCTGATATATTATATATATTATTAGGTCACCTCCTTGTTATATATACAGTCCTGGGTATAAATAGATCATGGAGAGATCTCTGTACTGTCCGGATATATTATATATATTATTAGGTCACCTCCTTGTTATAGATACAGTCCTGGGTATAAATAGATCATAGAGAGATCTCTGTACTGTCCTGATATATTATATATATATTATTAGGTCACCTCCTTGTTATATATACAGTCCTGGGTATAAATAGATCATGGAGAGATCTCTGTACTGTCCTGATATATTATATATATTATTAGGTCACCTCCTTGTTATATATACAGTCCTGGGTATAAATAGATCATGGAGAGATCTCTGTACTGTCCTGATATATTATATATATTATTAGGTCACCTCCTTGTTATATATACAGTCCTGGGTATAAATATATCATGGAGAGATCTCTGTACTGTCCTGATATATATATATATTTGTCACGATTCGGCTTCCAGGTAGTGGATCCTCTGTGTCAGCGAGGGATTGGCGTGGACCGTGCTAGTGGACCGGTTCTAAGAGGCTACTGGTTTTCACCAGAGCCCGCCGCAAAGCGGGATGGTCTTGCTGCGGCAGTAGCAACCAGGTCGTATCCACTAGCAACGGCTCAACCTCGCTGACTGCTGAGAAGGCGTGGGACAGAAGGGCTAGGCAGAGGCAAGGTCAGACGTAGCAGAAGGTCGAGGGCAGGCGGCAAGGTTCGTAGTCAGGATGGATAGCAGAAGTTCAGGTAACACAGGCTTTGGACACACTAAACGCTTTCACTGGCACAAGGCAACAAGATCCGGCAAGGGAGTGCAAGGGAGGAGATCAGATATAGCCAGGGAGCAGGTGGAAGCCAATTAAGCTAATTGGGCCAGGCACCAATCATTGGTGCACTGGCCCTTTAAGTCTCAGAGAGCTGGCGCGCGCGCGCCCTAGAGAGCGGAGCCGCGCGCGCCAGCACATGACAGCAGGGGACCGGACGGGTAAGTGACCTGGGATGCGACTCGCGAGCGGGCGCGTCCCGCTGTGCGAATCGCATCCCCAACGGCCATGACAGTGCAGCGCTCCCGGTCAGCGGGACTGACCGGGGCGCTGCAGGGAAAAAGACGCCGTGAGCGCTCCGGGGAGGAGCGGGGACCCGGAGCGCTAGGCGTAACAGTACCCCCCCCCTTAGGTCTCCCCTTTTTTTTGTCCGGTAACTGCCTCCCCTGGGATGAGGACACCGGGAAAAAATGGGGGGCTTCCTCAACGGGAGGCAGTACAGCAGGAGTTGGAATGGGGAGGGAGGGCAGAGGGTGAAGTTTGGCACGGGGCAGGGAGACACAAGGACGGGAGCCATGAGGGGACACAGAGGCTTGCCTGATGGGACTGGGAGGGGGGGAGAGGCACTTCCTGTGGCAGGCAGAGTCCCAGTTCTTGATCTCCCCGGTGGTCCAATCAAGGGAGGGGGAATGAAGCCGGAGCCATGGCAGACCGAGGAGGACCTCAGAGGTACAGTTGGGGAGAATGAAGAACTCAATCCTTTCGTGGTGGGGTCCGATAGACATCAGGAGGGGTTCTGTGCGGTAATGCACGGTGCAATCCAATCTGGCTCCGTTGACCGCGGAAATGTAGAGCGGCTTGAAGAGACGGGTCACCGGGATGCGGAATTTATTAACAAAGGACTCCAAAATAAAATTTCCAGAGGCACCAGAGTCCAAGCAGGCCACGGCTGAGAAGGAGGAGTTGGCTGAAGAAGAAATCCGCACGGGCACCGTGAGACGTGGAGGAGCAGACTGGGAACCAAGAGACGCCACACCGACGTGAGCTGGGTGCGTGCGTGGAGGACGGATAGGGCAATCCACCAAGAAATGCTCGGTACTGGCACAGTAAAGACAGAGATTTTCTTCCCTACGGCGATTCCTCTCTTCCTGGGTCAGGCGAGACCTATCCACTTGCATGGCCTCCTCGGCGGGAGGCCCAGGCGTAGATTGCAACGGATACTGTGGGAGAGGTGCCCAGAGATCTAAGTCTTTTTCCTGGCGGAGCTCTTGGTGTCGCTCAGAAAAACGCATGTCAATGCGGGTAGCTAAATGGATGAGTTCTTGCAGATTGGCAGGAATCTCTCGTGCGGCCAGCACATCCTTGATGCGACTGGATAGGCCTTTTTTAAAGGTCGCGCAGAGAGCCTCGTTATTCCATGATAACTCGGAAGCAAGAGTACGAAATTGGATGGCGTACTCGCCCACTGAAGAATTACCCTGGACCAGGTTCAACAGGGCAGTCTCGGCAGAAGAAGCTCGGGCTGGCTCCTCGAAGACACTCCGGAGTTCAGCGAAGAAGGCCTGGACTGTGGCTGTGGCAGGATCATTGCGGTCCCAGAGCGGTGTGGCCCAAGACAAGGCCTTTCCTGAAAGAAGGCTTACTACGAACGCCACCTTAGACCGTTCTGAAGGAAACAAGTCCGACAACATCTCCATATGCAGGGAACACTGAGACAAAAATCCACGGCAGAGTTTAGAGTCCCCATCAAATTTGTCCGGCAGGGACAAGCGGAGGCTAGGAGCGGCCACTCACTGCGGAGGAGGTGCAGGAGCTGGCGGAGGAGATGGTTGTTGCTGTAGCAGAGGCAGAAGTTGCTGTAACGTGGCGGTCAACTGCGACAGCTGCTGTCCTTGTTGGGCAATTTGCTGCGATTGCTGAGCGACCACCGTGGTAAGGTCAGCGAGACTTGGCAGCGGCACCTCAGCGGGATCGCTGGCCGGATCTACTGTCACGATTCGGCTTCCAGGTAGTGGATCCTCTGTGTCAGCGAGGGATTGGCGTGGACCGTGCTAGTGGACCGGTTCTAAGAGGCTACTGGTTTTCACCAGAGCCCGCCGCAAAGCGGGATGGTCTTGCTGCGGCAGTAGCAACCAGGTCGTATCCACTAGCAACGGCTCAACCTCGCTGACTGCTGAGAAGGCGTGGGACAGAAGGGCTAGGCAGAGGCAAGGTCAGACGTAGCAGAAGGTCGAGGGCAGGCGGCAAGGTTCGTAGTCAGGATGGATAGCAGAAGTTCAGGTAACACAGGCTTTGGACACACTAAACGCTTTCACTGGCACAAGGCAACAAGATCCGGCAAGGGAGTGCAAGGGAGGAGATCAGATATAGCCAGGGAGCAGGTGGAAGCCAATTAAGCTAATTGGGCCAGGCACCAATCATTGGTGCACTGGCCCTTTAAGTCTCAGAGAGCTGGCGCGCGCGCGCCCTAGAGAGCGGAGCCGCGCGCGCCAGCACATGACAGCAGGGGACCGGGACGGGTAAGTGACCTGGGATGCGACTCGCGAGCGGGCGCGTCCCGCTGTGCGAATCGCATCCCCAACGGCCATGACAGTGCAGCGCTCCCGGTCAGCGGGACTGACCGGGGCGCTGCAGGGAAAAAGACGCCGTGAGCGCTCCGGGGAGGAGCGGGGACCCGGAGCGCTAGGCGTAACAATATTATTAGGTCACCTCCTTGTTCTATATACAGTCCTGGGTATAAATAGATGATGGGAGAGATATCTGTACTGTCCTGATATATTATATATATTATTAGGTCACCTCCTTGTTATATATACAGTCCTGGGTATAAATAGATCATGGAGAGATCTCTGTACTGTCCTGATATATTATATATATTATTAGGTCACCTCTTTGTTATATATACAGTCCTGGGTATAAATAGATCATGGAGAGATCTCTGTACTGTCCTGATATATTATATATATTATTAGGTCACCTCCTTGTTATATATACAGTCCTGAGTATAAATAGATCATGGAGAGATCTCTGTACTGTCCTGATATATTATATATATATTATTAGGTCACCTCCTTGTTATATATACAGTCCTGGGTATAAATAGATCATGGAGAGATATCTGTACTGTCCTGATATATTATATATATTATTAGGTCACCTCCTTGTTATATATACAGTCCTGGGTATAAATAGATCATAGAGAGATCTCGGAACTGTCCTGATATATTATATATATTATTAGGTCACCTCCTTGTTATATATACACTCCTGGGTATAAATAGATCATGGAGAGATCTCTGTACTGTCCTGATATATTATATATATTATTAGGTCACCTCCTTGTTATATATACAGTCCTGGGTATAAATAGATCATGGAGAGATCTCTGTACTGCCCTGATATATTATATATATATTATTAGGTCACCTCCTTGTTATATATACAGTCCTGGGTATAAATAGATCATGGAGAGATCTCTGTACTGTCCTGATATATTATATATATATTATTAGGTCACCTCCTTGTTATATATACAGTCCTGGGTATAAATAGATCATGGAGAGATCTCTGTACTGTCCTGATATATTATATATATTATTAGGTCACCTCCTTGTTATATATACAGTCCTGGGTATAAATAGATTATGGAGAGATCTCTGTACTGTCCTGATATATTATATATATTATTAGGTCACCTCCTTGTTATATATACAGTCCTGGGTATAAATAGATCATGGAGAGATCTCTGTACTGCCCTGATATATATTATATATATTATTAGGTCACCTCCTTGTTATATATACAGTCCTGGGTATAAATAGATCATAGAGAGATCTCTGTACTGTCCTGATATATTATATATATTATTAGGTCACCTCCTTGTTATATATACAGTCCTGGGTATAAATAGATCATGGAGAGATCTCTGTACTGTCCTGATATATTATATATATTATTAGGTCACCTCCTTGTTATATATACAGTCCTGGGTATAAATAGTTCATGGAGAGATCTCTGTACTGTCCTGATATATTATATATATTATTAGGTCACCTCCTTGTTATATATACAGTCCTGGGTATAAATAGATGATGGGAGAGATATCTGTACTGTCCTGATATATTATATATATTATTAGGTCACCTCCTTGTTATATATACAGTCCTGGGTATAAATAGATCATGGAGAGATCTCTGTACTGTCCTGATATATTATATATATTATTAGGTCACCTCCTTGTTATATATACAGTCCTGGGTATAAATAGATCATGGAGAGATATCTGTACTGTCCTGATATATTATATATATTATTAGGTCACCTCCTTGTTATATATACAGTCCTGGGTATAAATAGATCATAGAGAGATCTCGGAACTGTCCTGATATATTATATATATTATTAGGTCACCTCCTTGTTATATATACAGTCCTGGGTATAAATAGATCATGGAGAGATCTCTGTACTGTCCTGATATATTATATATATTATTAGGTCACCTCCTTGTTATATATACAGTCCTGGGTATAAATAGATCATGGAGAGATCTCTGTACTGTCCTGATATATTATATATATTATTAGGTCACCTCCTTGTTATATATACAGTCCTGGGTATAAATAGATCATGGAGAGATCTCTGTACTGCCCTGATATATTATATATATATTATTAGGTCACCTCCTTGTTATATATACAGTCCTGGGTATAAATAGATCATGGAGAGATCTCTGTACTGTCCTGATATATTATATATATATTATTAGGTCACCTCCTTGTTATATATACAGTCCTGGGTATAAATAGATCATGGAGAGATCTCTGTACTGTCCTGATATATTATATATATTATTAGGTCACCTCCTTGTTATATATACAGTCCTGGGTATAAATAGATTATGGAGAGATCTCTGTACTGTCCTGATATATTATATATATTATTAGGTCACCTCCTTGTTATATATACAGTCCTGGGTATAAATAGATCA
The DNA here is from genome assembly GCF_029499605.1 of Hyla sarda. Classification (NCBI taxonomy): domain Eukaryota; kingdom Metazoa; phylum Chordata; class Amphibia; order Anura; family Hylidae; genus Hyla; species Hyla sarda. The sequence continues at coordinate 91,449 of NW_026607703.1, read as the reverse complement.
TGGAGAGATCTCTGTACTGCCCTGATATATATTATATATATTATTAGGTCACCTCCTTGTTATATATACAGTCCTGGGTATAAATAGATCATAGAGAGATCTCTGTACTGTCCTGATATATTATATATATTATTAGGTCACCTCCTTGTTATATATACAGTCCTGGGTATAAATAGATCATGGAGAGATCTCTGTACTGTCCTGATATATTATATATATTATTAGGTCACCTCCTTGTTATATATACAGTCCTGGGTATAAATAGTTCATGGAGAGATCTCTGTACTGTCCTGATATATTATATATATTATTAGGTCACCTCCTTGTTATATATACAGTCCTGGGTATAAATAGATGATGGGAGAGATATCTGTACTGTCCTGATATATTATATATATTATTAGGTCACCTCCTTGTTATATATACAGTCCTGGGTATAAATAGATCATGGAGAGATCTCTGTACTGTCCTGATATATTATATATATTATTAGGTCACCTCCTTGTTATATATACAGTCCTGGGTATAAATAGATCATGGAGAGATATCTGTACTGTCCTGATATATTATATATATTATTAGGTCACCTCCTTGTTATATATACAGTCCTGGGTATAAATAGATCATAGAGAGATCTCGGAACTGTCCTGATATATTATATATATTATTAGGTCACCTCCTTGTTATATATACAGTCCTGGGTATAAATAGATCATGGAGAGATCTCTGTACTGTCCTGATATATTATATATATTATTAGGTCACCTCCTTGTTATATATACAGTCCTGGGTATAAATAGATCATGGAGAGATCTCTGTACTGTCCTGATATATTATATATATTATTAGGTCACCTCCTTGTTATATATACAGTCCTGGGTATAAATAGATCATGGAGAGATCTCTGTACTGCCCTGATATATTATATATATATTATTAGGTCACCTCCTTGTTATATATACAGTCCTGGGTATAAATAGATCATGGAGAGATCTCTGTACTGTCCTGATATATTATATATATATTATTAGGTCACCTCCTTGTTATATATACAGTCCTGGGTATAAATAGATCATGGAGAGATCTCTGTACTGTCCTGATATATTATATATATTATTAGGTCACCTCCTTGTTATATATACAGTCCTGGGTATAAATAGATTATGGAGAGATCTCTGTACTGTCCTGATATATTATATATATTATTAGGTCACCTCCTTGTTATATATACAGTCCTGGGTATAAATAGATCATGGAGAGATCTCTGTACTGTCCTGATATATTATATATATTATTAGGTCACCTCCTTGTTATATATACAGTCCTGGGTATAAATAGATCATGGAGAGATCTCTGTACTGTCCTGATATATTATATATATTATTAGGTCACCTCCTTGTTATATATACAGTCCTGGGTATAAATAAATGATGGGAGAGATATCTGTACTGTTCTGATATATTATATATATTATTAGGTCACCTCCTTGTTATATATACAGTCCTGGGTATAAATAGATCATGGAGAGATCTCTGTACTGTCCTGATATATTATATATATTATTAGGTCACCTCCTTGTTATATATACAGTCCTGGGTATAAATAGATCATAGAGAGATCTCGGAACTGTCCTGATATATTATATATATTATTAGGTCACCTCCTTGTTATATATACAGTCCTGGGTATAAATAGATCATGGAGAGATCTCTGTACTGTCCTGATATATTATATATATTATTAGGTCACCTCCTTGTTATATATACAGTCCTGGGTATAAATAGATCATGGAGAGATCTCTGTACTGTCCTGATATATTATATATATTATTAGGTCACCTCCTTGTTATATATACAGTCCTGGGTATAAATAGATCATGGAGAGATCTCTGTACTGCCCTGATATATTATATATATATTATTAGGTCACCTCCTTGTTATATATACAGTCCTGGGTATAAATAGATCATGGAGAGATCTCTGTACTGTCCTGATATATTATATATATATTATTAGGTCACCTCCTTGTTATATACAGTCCTGGGTATAAATAGATCATGGAGAGATCTCTGTACTGTCCTGATATATTATATATATTATTAGGTCACCTCCTTGTTATATATACAGTCCTGGGTATAAATAGATTATGGAGAGATCTCTGTACTGTCCTGATATATTATATATATTATTAGGTCACCTCCTTGTTATATATACAGTCCTGGGTATAAATAGATCATGGAGAGATCTCTGTACTGCCCTGATATATTATATATATATTATTAGGTCACCTCCTTGTTATATATACAGTCCTGGGTATAAATAGATCATAGAGAGATCTCTGTACTGTCCTGATATATTATATATATTATTAGGTCACCTCCTTGTTATATATACAGTCCTGGGTATAAATAGATCATGGAGAGATCTCTGTACTGTCCTGATATATTATATATATTATTAGATCACCTCCTTGTTATAGATACAGTCCTGGGTATAAATAGATCATAGAGAGATCTCTGTACTGTCCTGATATATTATATATATATTATTAGGTCACATCCTTGTTATATATACAGTCCTGGGTATAAATAGATCATGGAGAGATCTCTGTACTGTCCTGATATATTATATATATTATTAGGTCACCTCCTTGTTATATATACAGTCCTGGGTATAAATAGATTATGGAGAAATCTCTGTACTGTCCTGATATATTATATATATTATTAGGTCACCTCCTTGTTATATATACAGTCCTGGGTATAAATAGATCATGGAGAGATCTCTGTACTGTCCTGATATATTATATATATTATTAGGTCACCTCCTTGTTATATATACAGTCCTGGGTATAAATAGATCATGGAGAGATCTCTGTACTGTCCTGATATATTATATATATTATTAGGTCACCTCCTTTTTATATATACAGTCCTGGGTATAAATAGATCATGGAGAGATCTCTGTACTGTCCTGATATATTATATATATTATTAGGTCACCTCCTTGTTATATATACAGTCCTGGGTATAAATAAATCATGGAGAGATCTCTGTACTGTCCTGATATATTATATATATTATTAGGTCACCCCCTTGTTATATATACAGTCCTGGGTATAAATAGATCATAGAGAGATCTCTGTACTGTCCTGATATATTATATATATTATTAGGTCACCTCCTTGTTATATATACAGTCCTGGGTATAAATAGATCATGGAGAGATCTCTGTACTGTCCTGATATATTATTAATATATATTATTAGGTCACCTCCTTGTTATATATACAGTCCTGGGTATAAATAGATCATAGAGAGATCTCTGTACTGTCCTGATATATTATATATATTATTAGGTCACTTCCTTGTTATATATACAGTCCTGGGTATAAATAGATCATGGAGAGATCTCTATACTGTCCTGATATATTATATATATTATTAGGTCACCTCCTTGTTATATATACAGTCCTGGGTATAAATAGATCATGGAGAGATCTCTGTACTGTCCTTATATATTATGTATATATATTATATATATATTATTAGATCACCTCTTTGTTATATATACAGTCCTAGGTATAAATAGATCATGGAGAGATCTCTGTACTGTCCTTATATATTATATATATTATTAGGTCCCCTCCTTGTTATATATACAGTCCTGGGTATAAATAGATCATGGAGAGATCTCTGTACTGTCCTGATATATTATATATATTATTAGGTCACCTCCTTGTTATATATACAGTCCTGGGTATAAATAGATCATGGAGAGATCTCTGTACTGTCCTGATATATTATATATATATATATATATATATATATATATATATTATTAGTTCGCCTCTTTGTTATATACACAGTCCTGGGTATAAATAGATCATGGAGAGATCTCTGTACTGTCCTGATATATTATATATATATTATTAGGTCACCTCCTTGTTATATATACAGTCCTGGGTATAAATAGATCATGGAGAGATCTCTGTACTGTCCTGAGATATTATATATATATTATTAGGTCACCTCCTTGTTATATATACAGTCCTGGGTATAAATAGATCATGGAGAGATCTCTGTACTGTCCTGATATATTATATATATTATTAGGTCTCCTCCTTGTTATATATACAGTCCTGGGTATAAATAGATCATGGAGAGATCTCTGTACTGTCCTGATATTATATATATATTATTAGGTCACCTCCTTGTTATATATACAGTCCTGGGTATAAATAGATCATGGAGAGATCTCTGTACTGTCCTGATATATTATATATATTATTAGGTCACCTCCTTGTTATATATACAGTCCTGGGTATAAATAGATCGTGGAGAGATCTCTGTACTGTCCTGATATATTATATATATTATTAGGTCACCTCCTTGTTATATATACAGTCCTGGGTATAAATAGATCATGGAGAGATCTCTGTACTGTCCTGATATATTATATATATATTATTAGGTCACCTCCTTGTTATATATAAAGTCCTGGGTATAAATAGATCATGTAGGGGTCTGTCTATAACATACTTAACATAACTTAACTTAACTTAACATACTTAATTCTTTTAGAACACGGGGGTGAATGCCATCTGGACCTGGTGATTTGTCTATTTAGATTTTTTGTATGTGGCACTGTACTTCTTCTTGGGTTAGACAGGTGACCTGTACTTCTTCCTGGGTTAGACAGGTGACCTGTACTTCTTCCTCGGTTAGACAGGTGACGTGTACTTCTTCCTGGGTTAGACAGGTGACCTGTAAAGGGGAGTTTACCTTATCTCGCTGTATTTCACCTGTCATTTCATTTTCCTCGGTGAATACAGTGGAGAAGAATTTGTTTAATACATTTGCTTTTTCCTGATCCCCGTTTATAATTTCTTCCTTGTCATTTTTTAAGGGGCCTAAACTTTCATTTTTGACCTTTTTGCTATATATAGTTAAAGAACATTTTGGGGTTAGTTTTACTCTCTTTGGCAATGAGTCTTTCGGTCTCTATTTTTGTGGCTTTTATCAGTTTTTTACATATTTTACTTTTTTCTCTATAGCTTTTTAATGCTTCTTCACTGCCGTCCTGTTTTAGTAGTTTAAATGCTTTATTTTTGTCATTTATTGCCCCTTTAACGTTTTTATTCATTCATATTGGTTTTCTTTTATTTCTGACCCTTTTATTCCCATAAGGTATACACATGTTACAGTGAGAGTTTAAAGGGGTTCTCTGGTGCTTAGACATCTTATCCCCTATCCAAAGGATAGGGGATAAGATGCCTGATCGCAGGAGTCCCGCTGCTGGGGACCCCGTGATCTTGCACACGGCACCCCAGTTAAAATCAGTCCCCGGAGCGTGTTCGCTCCGGGTCTGATTACCGGCGACCACAGGGCCGATAGCTGTCACGCCCCCTCCCATAGGCTTGTATTGAGGGGCGGAGCATGATGACACACGGGGGCGGAGGCGTGACGTCCCACACCGTCGGCCCTGTGGTCGCCGGTAATCAAACCCGGAGCGAACATGCTCCGGGGACTGATTTTAACTGGGGTGCCGCATGCAAGATCAAGTCTCCCATTTAGTGTCAGTATTCTTGTTTTTGAGGACATTATCCCATTTTATATTGTTAAGGGCTTCTCTGAGTTGATCAGACTTTGCCTTCCTAAAGTTCATTGTTTTTGTGACCCCTCAAGAGATTCCCTTATTGAAGAACAAGTTATAATGTATTATATTATGGTCACTATTTCCTAGGTGTCCTTCTACCTGCACAATAGTTACTCTGTCAGGTCTGTTGGCTAATATGAAGTCTAGTAGGGCGCCCCCTCTGGTCGGGCCCTGAACCATTTGGGACAGATAATTGTCTTTAGCTATAGTCAGAAACCTGTTTCCTTCATGAGATTCACAGGTGTCAGTCTCCCAGTTTATATCAAGATAGTTAAAGTCCCCCATTATTATCACCTCATTCTGATTTGTTACCTTGTTTATTTGCCTCAATAATTGATCTTCTGTCTCTTCCATTATGTTTGGTGGCTTATAGCAAATCCCTAAACTTTTTTTTTTTTTTAAATCAACTGGTGCCAGAAAGTTAAACAGATTTGTAAATCACTTCTATTGAAAAATCTTAATCCTTCCAGTACTTTTTAGGGGCTGTATACTAAAGAGAAATCCAAAAAAAAATGCATTTCATGTCCTGACCCCAGTGTTCTCTGCTGTCCTCTGCTGTTCATTTTAGGAACTGTCCAGAGAAGCATATGTTTGCTATGGGGATTTTCTCCAGTTCCTAAAATGGACAGCAGAGGTCAGCAGAGAGCACTGTGGTCAGGACATCACAGGAAATGCATTTCTTTTTGGATTTCTCTTTAGTATACAGCCCCTAGAAAGTACTGGAAGGATTAAATGGGCACTGTCATCAACTTTATTTTTTGATATGTTGTAGTACTTATGTACTACAACATATCTCTAATATACTTCCATTATGAATTTTTTATTTTTCGTGGTGATATTTACGTTTAAAAACTGGCCACTAGGGGTCACCCTCCTAGTGGCCGTCTGCAGCCAGGCGTGACGTCACGCCAGAAAAAGGACTGTTTTTGGCTGGGCAAAATCAGTCCTTTTTCTTTTCGGCTGCGCTCGCTCCCTGCCTGTCAATCAGACAGGCGGGAGCGAGCGCATTAAATGCCGGGGCTGCGCGCATTGGCTGGTTATAGTCGCGCGCAGCCCATTCATCCCCGCCCCCGACATGTACACTGTAGTGGAGACGGCGCGCGCACACTAGTTATCAGTGCCGCGCTGATGCTCCACTACTGTCGCTATGCAGGCTACTCCCATACTCCTCCTCCCCGGGTATCACATGTACAGATAAACAGGGAGGAGGAGACCCCGGAGCAGCCTGCCATGCGATTGGCAGATCATCTATGCGCGCTCCCGACGCGAGCGCAGCATAGATGAAGTGAGGGCGGAAGTCTTTGCCTAGCAGGCGTCAGTGACGTGACGCCTGCTGGGAAAGCCGGCTTCCGGTAGAGACGTGCAGATGTATGTGAGTGGCAAAACATTTTTTTAAAGGCAGGGAGGGGGTTAGGGATAGATTACCTATAGGTAGGGACAGAGTAAAATAAATGTGAGATGGTGGGAGCTACTCTTTAAGAGTTTTTAATAGAAGTGATTTACAAATCTGTTTAACTTTCTGGCACCAGTTGATTTAAAAGAAAAAAAAAATTTTTTGCCACGGTAGTACCCCTTTAACTTTGCTGCTAGCAGTAAAGAAAGAGGAAGATTGATTTTTATGTCCAACAGGAGGCTCACAATATGTGCAATATCTTTCTTTACTGACTCACACAGCAGTGAAGAAGTTAATGAAAGATTACAGAGAAGAAAACTTTAAGGTGAAACCAAACATTACAGGTAATTGCAAATAGCCAATCATGTTAGAGGACAGGTGATAAATGGTCTGTTAGGTGTAGTCTCTCCCCCGTTCTTCGCTGCTCACTCAAGAGATACGTATTGCATATTGTTTTCTCTCACAGTACTCAGTATAATTCATTGTATTGTACATATAATATATATATATATATATATATATATATATATATATATAAATTCCAACAATAAATCCAACAGCACTCACGGGTTCAGGTGAAAAAACACAACGTAGTTTATTTAAACCATGTTCAGATGCAACGTTTCAGTGATATCCATGATATCCATGCTTGAAAAAGGTGGTGGATATCACTGAAACGTTGCATCTGAACATGGTTTAAATAAACTACGTTGTGTTTTTTCACCTGAACCCGTGAGTGCTGTTGGATTTATTGTTGGAATTTATGGATGCGGTCTGCGACTGGGACTGCGGTTTCTTCCTATTGCACCCGGATTACTACTTGGAGACTTACAGTGGTTGTGCTGTCCTCCGCCATTTGGGTATATATATATATATATACATTCCAGCAGGTGGAGCAGCACTCAAGTATTGGTGATGGAGTGCAAAGCGGTGGTTGAATCCTGGCCACGGATTCCAAAGGTATACAGCAAATGGAAACACAGCAGCACTTCCAGGTGGTGATTAATTAGTGGCTTTATTAATCACAGAGTGAATATGCGACGTTTCGGCCACCTCTCGTGGCCTTCATCAAGCTTGATGAAGGCCACGAGAGGTGTCCGAAAGGTCGCACATTCCCTCTGTGATTAATAAAGCCACTAATTAATCACCACCTGGAAGTGCTGCTGTGTTTCCATTTGCTATATATACAGGGATGTGGAATTCCTATCGCCCGACGCCCGGGACTAGCAGTTTTGGGCGCCGGACAGGTGAATTTGTCCGGCCCTTAGCCCGGCTTCGGGCAAGCAGGGCCGGACCTGACAAGTGCGGCGGCGATCTGCAGTCTGTATGGAGCGGCTCCTGACTCCTGCCCGCTCCATACTCTGCAGCCCCCGGCTGTAAAAAACTGTGTCCATTGAAGCAGAGCAGGGGAGATGAGAAGCTGTGTATTGGTCTTCTCTCCCCTGATCTGCAGACGTGCGGGGGGAGATGAGGGGGCGTGGCTTCTTGCTCTGCAGACGTGCGGGGGGAGATGAGGGGGCGTGGCTTCTTGCTCTGCAGACGTGCGGGGGGAGATGAGGGGGCGTGGCTTCTTGCTCTGCAGACGTGCGGGGGGAGATGAGGGGGCGTGGCTTCTTGCTTCCCGTGCAGACCTGCGTCCTCTGCCTTCACTCCCCCCAGCTGTAGCTTCGGAGAGCTGAGGGGAGGAGGTGCGTCTGCACGGGGAGATGCATGCGGCGCTCTGGGTGTATGGAGTGGGCTCGGGATTCCTGCCCGCTCCATACTCTGCAGCCCCCGGCTGTTCTCAGTAGCCGGGGGCCGCCGCTAATAGCCAGCATGCGGCGATCGCCGCGGTTGGCTATTAACCCTTTAGATCGCCGCTGTCAAAGCTGACAGCAGCATCTAAAGGGAGATGTGAATGCTCCCTGGTGGGCTAGTGGGGTGGATCACCCCCCCGCAACGCGATCGCAGGGGGGCGATCCACTATGGAGGTAGCCGGAGGGCTTACCTCTGCTTCCTCCTGTCCCGCTCTGTCATTGATAGATCCTGGCTGGACCAGGCTCTATCAATGGATCACAGAGCTCACAGAGTAATGGAGTTCAATAGAATCTATTCATCTGTCTGAGGAATCTAATGATTCCTCCTATAAGTGTAATAAAGTGTCAAAAAAAATAATTAAGTGTAAAAAAAATAAAAAAAAAATAAAAAAGTTTTAATAAAAGTTTGAAAGACACATTAACATAGTGGTCTTCAAACTGTGCCCCTCCAGATGTTACAAAACTACAATTCCCAGCATGCCAGGACAGCCGTTGGCTGTCCGGGCATGCTGGGAGTTGTAGTTTTGCAACATCTGGAGGGCCACAGTTTGAACACCGCTGCATTAACCCCTTCCATGTTAAAAGTTCAAATCACCCCCTTTCCCTATATAAAAACATGCAGACATAATAAGAATTAAGCATATTTGGTATCGCTTCGTGCGTAATTGTACGACCTATTTAAATATAACATTATGTATCCCGTACGGTAAATGTAAAAAAATACCAAACCACAGATTTGCAATTTTTATAATATCCCAGAAAAAAAAGTTAAAAAGCGATTAAAAAGTCAGATCAATACCAAAATGGTACCGATACAAAAAACTGATTATTGCGCAAAAAATGAGCCCTCATACAGCCTGGTATGCAAAAAAAAAAGCTACAGGGGTTAAAAAATGGCAATTAAAAAAATTAGAAAACGTTCAGAATTAGTAAAACATTACGTAAACGATACAAATCTGGTATCGCTGTAATCAGGCGCCTAAAGTATAAAACTAACATGTTACCTCAACCACAAGGAAAATGGCGCAGAAAAGAAAAACCACCAAATCTGCAAAATTATCTTTTACTATTTCAATTTCACTTTCCTTAATATATATATATATATATATATATATATATATATTATTTTTTTTTTTTGGTTCAGAGAATATGTTATTGAAAAATTAAAAAGTATCATTATAGTAGGTAGTTATGGCTATTATAGGGCGAGGAGGAAAAAATTAGAGCGTAAAAGCGAAAATTGGCCCGGACAAGTGGATCGTCATGAGGGACAAGTAGATTTTGCTCCATTTTAGTCCCGTGGACAAGTAGTTTTTTTTATAAAATTTCCACACCCCTGATATATATATATATATATATATATGTATATATATATTATTTACAGTTTCCACATAAAAAATAAATAAATAAATAAATAAATAAATCCTATACTCCATTTGCAATGGTTCCAAGAGTTCTTTCTCAGACAATAACTCAACGGTCAACTATGGTACTGATAACTCCTTGGTGGCCGTCCCAGACTTGGTTTCCCCAAGTACTCAGTTTATCAATGGACATCCCAAGGATCTTACTTGTGTTCCCTCTTCTCCTTCAGGACCCCTCAGGGAACCCTCATCCTTAATGCCAATCGAGCTCCCTCTTACTCATCGCATGGATGATCACAGGTCACAGGTCACTCTCACCTAGTGAACTTTCACAATCCGCTAGAGAAATTCTCTCCGAAGCCTGGGCTCCCGGCACCCATAAGGATTACAGATTGGCCTGGAGACTTTGGGCACATTGGTGCTCTGAATGATCTCTGGATCCCGTTCGAGCACCTATCCCTCATATCCTACATTTTCTCTCAGCCTCCTTTGATTCAGGAAAAGCTTATAGAACTATAAACCTCTATCGTTCTGTCATTTCTGCAGAACATGAACATATTGATTCCTTTCCAATTGGCTAACATTCTCTGGTATGCTGTTTACTTAACCCCTTAAGGACTCAGGGCGTACCTGTACGTCCTGAGTCCGCTCACGTTCTATAACGCAGGGCCACAGCGTGTCTCTAACAACGGCCGGGACACATGGCTATTAACCCTTTAGACGCGGCGTTCAAAGTTGAACGCCGCGTCTAAAGTGAAAGTAAAACGTTGACGGTTAGCTCAGGGGGCTGTTCGAGATGGCCCCGGCGAAATCTTGGCATGCCGAACAGCTGTAAGACACGAGGAGGGTCCCCTATCTTGCCTCCTGGTGTCCGATCGCAGAATGACTGCTAAGTGCCTGAGATCCAGGCATGAGCAGTCAAGCGGCAGAATCACTGATCAATGGTTTCCTATGAGAAACCAGTGATCAATGTAAGAGATCAGGGCATGCCGTTTTATAACCACTAGAGGGGGCTATAACACTGCAAAAAAAAAAGTGAAAAAAAGTGAATAAAGATAATTTATTAATCACCCCCCTTTTCCCATAAAAAAACCAAAACAGTGTAAGTAAAAATAAACATATGTGGTATCACTGCTTGCGGATATGTCCGAATTATAAAAATATATAGTTAATTAAACTGCACGATCAATGGCGTGCGCGCAAAAAAAATTCCAAAATCCAAAATAGCACATATTTGGTCACTTTTTATATAATGAAAAAATGAATAAAAAGTGATCAAAAAGTCCGATCAATACAAAAATGGTACCGCTAAAAACTTCAGATCACGGCACAAAAAAGGAGCCCTCATACCACTCTGTACGTGGAAAAATAAAAAAGTTATAGGGGTCAGAATATGACAATTTTAAACATATAAATTTTCCTGCATGTACTTATGATTTTTTCCAGAAGTCCGACAAAATCAAACCTATATAAGTAGGGGATCATTTTAATCGTATGGACCTACAGAATAAAGAGAAGGAGTCATTTGAAAGGGTTATGATTTTTAAAGGTAAGGAGGAAAAAGGGGCGGTGGAGACGGGTGTTTACTATGGGTAAGTGAGGTGTTTTACTATGAGCATTTCCTTGCATTACAGAGCTGTATACTCAATAGTGGGATTGTCTTTGACTCCCCCTATTGCCACTACTCTCTCATTAGGAGCCTGTAATTACTGTTCCACCTCATTAGTTATGTAATATCATTTTTTGACTACAAGTTGTCACGATTCGGCTGGCTGGAGGTGGATCCTCTGTGCCAGAGAGGGATTGGCGTGGACCGTGTCGGTGGACCGGTTCTAAGTTGCTACTGGTATTCACCAGAGTCCGCCGCAAAGCGGGATGGTCTTGCAGCGGCGGTAGCAACCAGGTCGTATCCACCAGCAACGGCTCAACCTCTCTGACTGCTGAAGATAGGCGCGGTACAAGGGAGTAGACAAGAGCAAGGTCGGACGTAGCAGAAGGTCAGGGCAGGCAGCAAGGATCGTAGTCAGGGGCAACGGCAGGAGGTCTGGAACACAGGCTAGGAACACACAAGGGAACGCTTTCACTGGCACAATGGCAACAAGATCCGGCGAGGGAGTGCAGGGGAAGTGAGGTATAAGTAGGGAGTGCACAGGTGATAACACTGATTAGGCCTGCTGCGCCAATCAGTGGCGCAGTGGCCCTTTAAATTGCAGAGACCCGGCGCGCGCGCGCCCTAAGGAGCGGGGCCGCGCGCGCCGGGACAACACAGACGGGGAACGGGTCAGGTACGGGAGCCGGGATGCGCATCGCGAGCGGGTGCCTCCCGCGTCGCGAATCGCATCCCGGCTGGGAGTGATATTGCAGCGCACCCGGTCAGCAGGTCTGACCGAGGCGCTGCGAATGAGAGAATGCTGCGAGCGCTCCGGGGAGGAGCGGGGACCCGGAGCGCTCGGCGTAACAGTACCCCCCCCTTGGGTCTCCCCCTCTTCTTGGAGCCTGAGAACCTGAGGATAAGACTTTTGTCTAGGATGTTGTCCTCAGGTTCCCAAGATCTCTCCTCTGGGCCACAGTTCTCCCAATCCACCCAAATTTTTTTTTTTACCTCTGACTATCTTGGAGGCTAGAATCTCCTTCACAGAGAAGACGTCAGACGAACCGGAAACAGGAGTGGGAGAAACAACTTTGGGAGAGAAGCGGTTAAGGATGAGTGGTTTAAGGAGAGAGACATGGAAGGCATTGGGAATACGGAGAGAAGGAGGAAGAAGGAGTTTGTAAGAGACAGGGTTAATCTGGCACAAGATTTTGAAAGGACCAAGATAGCGTGGTCCCAGTTTGTAACTGGGGACACGAAAGCGGACATACTTAGCGGAGAGCCATACCTTGTCTCCAGGAGCAAAAATGGGGGGAGTTCTTCTTTTTTTATCAGCAAATTTTTTCATCTGGGATGAAGCCTGTAAAAGAGAATCTTGGGTTTCTTTCCATATGGTGGAAAGATCTCGAGTCACTTCATCCACAGCGGGCAAATGAGAGGGTAAGGGAGTAGGGAGGGGAGGAAGAGGGTGACGGCCGTACACCACGAAAAATGGGGATTTAGCAGAAGATTCGGAGACTCTGAAGTTGTATGAGAATTCGGCCCATGGTAGCAGATCTGCCCAGTCATCCTGGCAGGAGGAAACAAAATGCCGTAAATAGTCACCCAGGACCTGATTAATTCTTTCTACTTGCCCATTGGATTGGGGATGATAAGAAGAAGAGAAGTTTAATTTGATCTTGAGCTGTTTACAGAGGGCCCTCCAGAATTTAGACACGAATTGGACGCCTCTATCCGAGACGATATGCGTGGGCAACCCGTGAAGGCGAAAAATGTGTATAAAAAATTGCTTTGCCAACTGAGGCGCTGAAGGAAGACCAGGAAGAGGAATAAAATGTGCCATCTTGGAAAATCGATCAACGACCACCCAAACAACTGTGTTGCCACGGGATGAGGGCAAGTCCGTAATAAAGTCCATACCAATCTGTGACCAAGGCTGTTCAGGAACAGGCAGAGGATGAAGGAGACCAGCGGGCTTCTGGCGAGGAGTCTTATCCCGGGCACAGACAGTACAGGCCCGCACGAAATCAACAACATCAGTCTCCAGAGTCGGCCACCAATAAAATCGAGAGATGGGTTGAAAGGATTTTTTGATGCCCGCATGGCCAGCGGGGTGGGAGGAGTGTCCCCACTTGAGAATCCCGAGACGCTGGCGTGGAGAGACGAAGGTCTTCCCTGGAGGAGTTTGCCTGATGGAAGCTGGAGAAGTGGAGATCAGACAGTCCGGAGGAATGATGTGTTGCGGAGAGGCCTCTACTTCAGAGGCATCAGAAGAACGAGAGAGAGCATCGGCCCTAATGTTCTTGTCAGCAGGGCGAAAATGGATTTCAAAGTTAAAACGGGCAAAGAACAGCGACCACCTAGCCTGGCGAGGGTTCAGTCGTTGGGCAGACTGGAGATAGGAGAGATTCTTGTGATCAGTGTAAATAATAACTGGATATTTGGATCCCTCCAGCAGGTGCCTCCATTCCTCAAGTGCCAATTTAATGGCCAGTAGTTCTCGATCACCAATGGAGTAGTTTTTCTCCGCCGGAGAGAAGGTCCTAGAAAAAAAACCACAAGTAACAGCATGCCCGGAAGAATTTTTTTGTAGAAGAACTGCTCCAGCTCCCACTGAGGAGGCATCTACCTCCAATAGGAAGGGTTTAGATGGGTCAGGGCTGGAGAGCACGGGAGCAGAAGAAAAGGCAGACTTGAGATGTTTAAATGCGTCTTCCGCTTGGGGAGACCAGGACTTAGGATTGGCATTTTTCTTGGTTAGAGCCACGATAGGGGCCACAATAGTGGAGAAGTGTGGAATGAATTGTCTGTAATAATTGGCGAACCCCAAAAAACGTTGGATAGCACGGAGTCCGGAGGGGCGTGGCCAATCTAACAAGGCAGATAGTTTATCTGGGTCCATTTGTAGTCCCTGGCCAGAGACCAAGTATCCTAGAAAAGGAAGAGACTGACATTCAAAGAGACATTTTTCCATTTTGGCATAAAGTTGATTGTCCCTAAGTCTCTGAAGAACCACGCGGACATGCTGGCGGTGTTCTTCTAAGTTGGCAGAAAAAATCAGAATATCGTCCAGGTAAACCACAACACAGGTATATAGGAGATCACGAAAAATTTCATTAACAAAGTCTTGGAAGACGGCAGGGGCGTTGCACAGGCCAAAGGGCATGACCAGATACTCAAAGTGTCCATCTCTGGTGTTAAATGCAGTCTTCCATTCGTCCCCCTCCCTGATGCGGATGAGATTATAAGCACCTCTTAAGTCCAGCTTGGTAAAGATGTGGGCGCCTTGTAGGCGATCAAAGAGTTCCGAGATAAGAGGTAAGGGGTAGCGTTTTTTTACCGTGATTTTATTAAGTCCGCGGTAATCAATGCAAGGGCGTAGGGAGCCATCTTTTTTGGAGACAAAAAAAAATCCAGCTCCGGCAGGAGAGGAGGACTTGCGGATAAACCCCTTTTTTAAATTCTCCTGGATGTACTCCGACATGGCTTGGGTTTCTGGAGCAGACAGAGGATAGATTCTGCCCCGGGGTGGAGTAGTACCCGGGAGGAGGTCAATAGGACAGTCATAAGGCCTGTGAGGAGGCAAAGTCTCTGCTTATTTTTTGCAAAAAACATCAGCATAGTCCAGATAGGCCTTAGGGAGACCAGATACCGGGGGAACCACAGGGTCACGACTGTGAGTACTGGGAACCGGTTTAAGACAGTCCTTGAGACAAGAAGTACCCCAGTTCTTGATTTCCCCTGTGGTCCAATCAAGGGTTGGGGAATGGCGTTGAAGCCACGGTAATCCAAGAAGAATTTCTGAAGTGCAGTTAGAGAGGACCAAAAATTCAATTTTTTCGTGATGGGGTCCGATGCACATTAGGAGAGGTTCCGTGCGGTAACGCACGGTACAGTCCAATCTTTCATTGTTAACAGAATTGATGTAGAGGGGTCTGGCGAGAGTGGTCACCGGGATGTTGAACCTGTTGATGAGAGAGGCTAAAATAAAATTTCCTGCAGATCCGGAATCCAAGAAGGCCATAGCAGAGAAGGAGAAGGTAGAAGAAGATATCCGTACAGGCACAGTAAGGCGTGGAGAAGCAGAGTTCACATCAAGAGCTGTCTCACCTTTGTGCGGAGTCAGCGTACGTCTTTCCTGGCGGGGAGGACGGATAGGACAATCCTTCAAGAAATGTTCGGTACCGGCACAGTACAGGCAAAGATTCTCCATGCGGCGTCGTGTCCTCTCTTGAGGTGTCAAGCGAGACCGGTCAACTTGCATAGCCTCCACGGCGGCAGGCACAGGAACGGATTGCAGAGGACAAGAGGAGAGAGGAGCCGGGTAGAGAAACCGCCTCGTGCGAACAAAGTCCATATCCTGGCGGAGCTCCTGACGCCTTTCGGAAAAACGCATGTCAATGCGGGTGGCAAGATGAATAAGTTCATGCAGGTTAGCAGGAATTTCTCGTGCGGCCAGCACATCTTTAATGTTACTGGATAGGCCTTTTTTAAAGGTCGCGCAGAGAGCCTCATTATTCCAGGATAATTCGGAGGCAAGAGTACGGAATTGGATGGCGTACTCGCCAACAGAAGAATTACCCTGGACCAGGTTCAGCAGGGCAGTCTCGGCAGAAGAGGCTCGGGCAGGTTCCTCAAAGACACTTCGAATCTCCGTGAAGAAGGAGTGTACAGAGGCAGTGACAGGGTCATTGCGGTCCCAGAGCGGTGTGGCCCATGACAGAGCTTTCCCAGAAAGGAGGCTGACTACGAAAGCCACCTTAGACCTTTCAGTAGGAAACTGGTCCGACATCATCTCCAAGTGCAGGGAACATTGCGAAAGAAAACCACGGCAAAACTTAGAGTCCCCATCAAATTTATCCGGCAAGGATAATCGAAGGCTGGAAGCGGCCACTCACTGCGGAGGAGGTGCAGGAGCTGGCGGAGGAGAAGATTGCTGGAGCTGTGGTAATAGCTGCTGTAGCATCACGGTCAGTTGAGACAGCTGGTGGCCTTGTTGCGCTATCTGTTGCGACTGCTGGGCGACAACTGTGGTGAGGTCGGCGACAACTGGCAGCGGGACCTCAGCGGGATCCATGGCCGGATCTACTGTCACGATTCAGCTGGCTGGAGGTGGATCCTCTGTGCCAGAGAGGGATTGGCGTGGACCGTGTTGGTGGACCGGTTCTAAGTTGCTACTGGTATTCACCAGAGCCCGCCGCAAAGCGGGATGGTCTTGCAGCGGCGGTAGCAACCAGGTCGTATCCACCAGCAATGGCTCAACCTCTCTGACTGCTGAAGATAAGCGTGGTACAAGGGAGTAGACAAGAGCAAGGTCGGACGTAGCAGAAGGTCAGGGCAGGCAGCAAGGATCGTAGTCAGGGGCAACGGCAGGAGGTCTGGAACACAGGCTAGGAACACACAAGGGAACGCTTTCACTGGCACAATGGCAACAAGATCCGGCGAGGGAGTGCAGGGGAAGTGAGGTATAAGTAGGGAGTGCACAGGTGATAACACTGATTAGGCCTGCTGCACCAATTAGTGGCGCAGTGACCCTTTAAATTGCAGAGACCCGGCGTGCGCACGCCCTAAGGAGCGGGGCCGCGCGCGCCGGGACAACACAGACAGGGAACGGGTCAGGTACGGGAGCCGGGATGCGCATCGCGAGCGGGCGCCTCCCGCATCGCGAATCGCATCCCGGCTGGGAGTGATATTGCAGCGCACCCGGCCAGCAGGTCTGACCGGGGCGCTGCGAATGAGAGAATGCTGCGAGCGCTCCGGAGAGGAGCGGGGACCCGGAGCGCTCGGCGTAACACAAGTCTTGATCTTTTCACCTGTCCCACCAATGCTTTTGGGTTCAATATTCTGAATATACTCATTGCTTTGTATTTTATTTATTCTCTTATTATTGTACTATGTTCTATTAGTCACATGAAGGTGACTTTTTAGTGGTTAATTAATAAAGAATACATTTTTTTCAGTAGCAGTGGCTCTAGTTGTTCTCCTTTTGTGTTCTATGTTATTGATGGAGCTATACTGTATTACTTTTTAATAGACCCTCAGCACTAAGTACTTTTAAAATGTGGGTTCAATTTTGTAACACAACATTATAGTGCTGTATATTTTTATGTCTAAAAATGTATTTTCTGTCTGACCACAGTGCTCTCTACTGACACCTCTGTCCATGTCAGGAACTTTCCAGAACAGGTGGAAATCCCCATAGCAAACCTATCAACCATGGGCCTATGGTGCAGGTGATCAGCCCGGGATCTATGGTGCAGGTGATCAGTCCGGGATCTATGGTGCAGGTGATTATCCCGGGATCTATGGTGCAGGTGATTATCCCGGGATCTATGGTGCAGGTGATTATCCCGGGATCTATGGTGCAGGTGATCAGTCCGGGATCTATGGTGCAGGTGATTATCCCGGGATCTATGGTGCAGGTGATTATCCCGGGATCTATGGTGCAGGTGATTAGCCCGGGATCTATGGTGCAGGTGATCAGTCCGGGATCTATGGTGCAGGTGATCAGTCCGGGATCTATGGTGCAGGTGATTATCCCGGGATCTATGGTGCAGGTCAACGGTCCGGGGTCTATGGTGCAGGTGATTGGCCCCGGGGTCTATGGTGCAGGTGCTTGGCCCCGGGGTCTATGGTGCAGATGATCAGCCCACGGTCTATGGTGCAGGTGATTATCCCGGGATCTATGGTGCAGGTGATCAGCCCAAGGATGTATAGTGCAGGTCACCGGTTCGGGGTCTATAGTGCAGGTCACCGGTTCGGGGTCTATGGTGCAGGTGATGATTCCAGGATCTATGGTGCAGGTCACCGGTCCGGGGTCTATGGTGCAGGTGATCAGCCCAGGATCTATGGTGCAGGTTACCGGTCCAGGGTCTATGGTGCAGGTGATTGGCCCGGGGTCTATGGTGCAGGTGATTGGCCTGGGGTCTATGGTGCAGGTGATTGGCCTGGGGTCTATGGTGCAGGTGATTGGCCCAGGGTCTATGGTGCAGGTGATTGGCCCGGGGTCTATGGTGCAGGTGATTGGCCTTGGGGTCTATGGTGCAGGTGATTGGCCCGGGGTCTATGGTGCAGGTGATTGGCCTCGGGGTCTATGGTGCAGGTGATTGGCCCGGGGTCTATGGTGCAGGTGATTGGCCCCAGGGTCTATGGTGCAGGTGATTGGCCTCGGGGTCTATGGTGAAGGTGATTGGCCCCGGGTTCTATGGTGCAGGTGATTGGCCCAGGGTCTATGGTGCAGTGATTGGCCCAGGGTCTATGGTGCAGGTGATTGGCCTGGGGTCTATGGTGCAGGTGATTGGCCTGGGGTCTATGGTGCAGGTGATCGGCCAGGGATCAATGGTGCAGGTGATTGGCCCAGGGCCTATGGTGCAGGTAATTATCTCGGGGCCTATGGTGCAGGTAATTAGCTCGGGGCCTATGGTGCAGGTGATCAGCACGTTCTCTAAAGGTGAGGGGATGATCCCCTATGGTGCAGGGGATCAGCCCCGGGGGTCTATGGTGCAGGTGATTGGCCCCGGGGTCTATGGTGCAGGTAATTGTCCCCAGGGTCTATGGTGCAGGTGATTGTCCCCGGGGTCTATGGTGCAGGTGATTGGCCCGGGGTCTTTGGTGCAGGTGATTGGCCTGGGGTCTATGGTGCAGGTGCTTGGCCCCGAGGTCTATGGTGCAGGTGATTGGCCCAGGGCCTATGGTGAAGGTGCTTGGCCCCGGGGTCTATGGTGCAGGTGATTGGCCCCAGGGTCTACGGTGCAGGTGATTGGCCCCGGGGTCTATGGTGCAGGTGATTGGCCTGGGGTCTATGGTGCAGGTGCTTGGCCCCGAGGTCTATGGTGCAGGTGATTGGCCCAGGGCCTATGGTGCAGATGCTTGGCCCCAGGGTCTATGGTGCAGGTGATTGGCCCCGGGGTCTATGGTGCAGGTGATTGGCCTGGGGTCTATGGTGCAGGTGATCGGCCTGGGGTCTATGGTGCAGGTGATTGGCCCGGGATCTATGGTGCAGGTAATTATCTCGGGGCCTATGGTGACGGTAATTAGCTCGGGGCCTATGGTGCAGGTGATCAGCACGTTCTCTAAAGGTGAGGGGATGATCCCGTATGGTGCAGGGGATCAGCCCCGGGGGTCTATGGTGCAGGTGATTGGCCCCGGGGTCTATGGTGCAGGTAATTGTCCCCGGGGTCTATGGTGCAGGTGATTGTCCCTGGGGTCTATGGTGCAGGTGATTGTCCCCGGGGTCTATGGTGCAGGTGATTGGCCTGGGGTCTATGGTGTAGGTGATTGGCCTGGGGTCTATGGTGCAGGTGCTTGGCCCCGAGGTCTATGGCGCAGGTGCTTGGCCCAGGGCCTATGGTGCAGGTGCTTGGTCCCGGGGTCTATGGTTCAGGTGATTGGCCCTGGGGTCTATGGTGCAAGTGATTGGCCTGGGGTCTATGGTGCAGGTGATTGGCCTGGGGTCTATGGTGCAGGTGATTGGCCCGGGGTCTATGGTGCAGGTTATTGGCCCGGGGTCTATGGTGCAGGTGATTGGCCCGGGGTCTATGGTGCAGGTGATTGTCCCCGGGGTCTATGGTGCAGGTGATTGGCCTGGGGTCTATGGTGCAGGTGATTAGCCTCGGGGTCTACGGTGCAGGTGATTGGCCCGGGGTCTATGGTGCAGGTGCTTGGCCCTGGGGTCTATGGTGCAGGTGATTGGCCCGGGGTCTGTGGTGCAGGTGATTGGCCCTGGGGTCTATGGTGCAGGTGATTGGCCCTTGGGTCTATGGTGCAGGTGATTGGCCCTGGGGTCTATGGTGCAGGTGATTGGCCCTGGGGTCTATGGTGCAGGTGATTGGCCCTGGGGTCTATGGTGCAGGTGATTGGCCCGGGGTCTATGGTGCAGGTGATTGGCCCTGGGGTCTATGGTGCAGGTGATTGGCCCTGGGGTCTATGGTGCAGGGGATCAGCCCGGGGTCTATGGTGCAGGTGATTGTCCCCGGGGTCTATGGTGCAGGTGATTGTCCCCGGGGTCTATGGTGCAGGTGATTGGCCCCGGGGTCTATGGTGCAGGTGCTTGGCCCTGGGGTCTATGGTGCAGGTGCTTGGCCCTGGGGTCTATGGTGCAGGTGATTGGCCCTGGGGTCTATGGTGCAGGTGATTGGCCTGGGGTCTATGGTGCAGGTGATCGGCCTGGGGTCTATGGTGCAGGTGATTGGCCCGGGATCTATGGTGCAGGTAATTATCTCGGGGCCTATGGTGCCGGTAATTAGCTCGGGGCCTATGGTGCAGGTGATCAGCACGTTCTCTAAAGGTGAGGGGATGATCCCGTATGGTGCAGGGGATCAGCCCCGGGGGTCTATGGTGCAGGTGATTGGCCCCGGGGTCTATGGTGCAGGTAATTGTCCCCGGGGTCTATGGTGCAGGTGATTGTCCCTGGGGTCTATGGTACAGGTGATTGTCCCCGGGGTCTATGGTGCAGGTGATTGGCCTGGGGTCTATGGTGCAGGTGCTTGGCCCCGAGGTCTATGGTGCAGGTGCTTGGCCCAGGGCCTATGGTGCAGGTGCTTGGCCCCGGGGTCTATGGTTCAGGTGATTGGCCCTGGGGTCTATGGTGCAAGTGATTGGCCTGGGGTCTATGGTGCAGGTGATTGGCCTGGGGTCTATGGTGCAGGTGATTGGCCTGGGGTCTATGGTGCAGGTGATTGGCCCGGGGTCTATGGTGCAGGTGATTGGCCCGGGGTCTATGGTGCAGGTGATTGGCCCGGGGTCTATGGTGCAGGTGATTGTCCCCGGGGTCTATGGTGCAGGTGATTGGCCTGGGGTCTATGGTGCAGGTGATTAGCCTCGGGGTCTATGGCGCAGGTGATTGGCCCGAGGTCTATGGTGCAGGTGATTGGCCCGGGGTCTATGGTTCAGGTGATTGGCCCGGGGTCTATGGTGCAGGTGATTGGCCCTGGCGTCTATGGTGCAGGTGATTGGCCTGGGGTCTATGGTGCAGGTGATTGGCATGGGGCCTATGGTGCAGGTGATTGGCCTGGGGTCTATGGTGCAGGTGATTGGCCCGGGGTCTATGGTGCAGGTGATTGGCCCTGGGGTGTATGGTGCAGGTGATTGGCCCCAGGGTCTATGGTGAAGGTGCTTGGCCCCGGGGTCTATGGTGCAGGTGATTGGCCCCAGGGTCTACGGTGCAGGTGATTGGCCCTGGGGTCTATGGTGCAGGTGATTGGCCCGGGGTCTATGGTGCAGGTGATTGGCCCTGGGGTGTATGGTGCAGGTGATTGGCCCCAGGGTCTATGGTGAAGGTGCTTGGCCCCGGGGTCTATGGTGCAGGTGATTGGCCCCAGGGTCTACGGTGCAGGTGATTGGCCCCGGGGTCTATGGTGCAGGTGATTGGCCTGGGGTCTATGGTGCAGGTGCTTGGCCCCGAGGTCTATGGTGCAGGTGATTGGCCCAGGGCCTATGGTGCAGATGCTTGGCCCTAGGGTCTATGGTGCAGGTGATTGGCCCCGGGGTCTATGGTGCAGGTGATTGGCCTGGGGTCTATGGTGCAGGTGATCGGCCAGGGATCAATGGTGCAGGTGATTGGCCCAGGGCCTATGGTGCAGGTAATTATCTCGGGGCCTATGGTGCAGGTAATTAGCTCGGGGCCTATGGTGCAGGTGATCAGCACGTTCTCTAAAGGTGAGGGGATGATCCCGTATGGTGCAGGAGATCAGCCCCGGGGGTCTATGGTGCAGGTGATTGGCCCCGGGGTCTATGGTGCAGGTAATTGTCCCCGGGGTCTATGGTGCAGGTGATTGTCCCTGGGGTCTATGGTGCAGGTGATTGTCCCAGGGGTCTATGGTGCAGGTGATTGGCCCGGGGTCTATGGTGCAGGTGATTGGCCTGGGGTCTATGGTGCAGGTGCTTGGCCCCGAGGTCTATGGTGCAGGTGATTGGCCCAGGGCCTATGGTGCAGGTGCTTGGCCCTGGGGTCTATGGTTCAGGTGATTGGCCCTGGGGTCTATGGTGCAGGTGATTGGCCCGGGGTCTATGGTGCAGGTGATTGGCCCGGGGTCTATGGTGCAGGTGATTGTCCCCGGGGTCTATGGTGCAGGTGATTAGCCTCGGGGTCTATGGCGCAGGTGCTTGGCCTCGGGGTCTATGGTGCAGGTGATTGTCCCTGGGGTCTATGGCGCAGGTGATTGGCCCGAGGTCTATGGTGCAGGTGATTGGCCCGGGGTCTATGGTTCAGGTGATTGGCCCTGGGGTCTATGGTGCAGGTGATTGGCCCGGGGTCTATGGTGCAGGTGATTGGCCCTGGGGTCTATGGTGCAGGTGATTGGCTCTGGGGTCTATGGTGCAGGTGATTGTCTCCGGGGTCTATGGTGCAGGTGATTGTCCCCGGGGTCTATGGTGCAGGTGATTGTCCCCGGGGTCTATGGTGCAGGTGATTGTCCCCGGGGTCTATGGTGCAGGTGATTGTCTCCGGGGTCTATGGTGCAGGGGATCAGCCCTGGGTCTATGGTGATCAGCCCGGGATCTATGGTACAGGTGATTGGCCCCGGGGTCTATGGTGCAGGTGATTGTCCCCGGGGTCTATGGTGCAGGTGATTGTCCCCGGGGTCTATGGTGCAGGTGATTGTCTCTGGGGTCTATGGTGCAGGGGATCAGCCCTGGGTCTATGGTGATCAGCCCGGGATCTATGGTACAGGTGATTGTCTCCGGGGTCTATGGTGCAGGTGATTGTCTCCGGGGTCTATGGTGCAGGGGATTGTCTCCGGGGTCTATGGTGCAGGTGATTGTCTCCGGGGTCTATGGTGCAGGTGATTGTCTCCGGGGTCTATGGTGCAGGGGATCAGCCCTGGGTCTATGGTGATCAGCCCGGGATCTATGGTGCAGGTGATTGGCCCCGGGGTCTATGGTGCAGGTGATTGTCCCCGGGGTCTATGGTGCAGGTGATTGTCCCCGGGGTCTATGGTGCAGGTGATTGTCCCCGGGGTCTATGGTGCAGGTGATTGTCTCCGGGGTCTATGGTGCAGGGGATCAGCCCTGGGTCTATGGTGATCAGCCCGGGATCTATGGTGCAGGTGATTGGCAGGGGGTCTATGGTGCAGGTGATTGTTCCCGGGGTCTATGGTGCAGGTGATTGGCCCCGGGGTCTATGGTGCAGGTGATTGGCCCGGGGTCTATGGTGCAGGTGATTGTCTCCGGGGTCTATGGTGCAGGTGATTGTCCCCGGGGTCTATGGTGCAGGTGATTGTCTCCGGGGTCTATGGTGCAGGTGATTGTACCCGGGGTCTATGGTGCAGGTGATTGTCTCCGGGGAATATGGTGCAGGGGATCAGCTCTGGGTCTATGGTGATCAGCCCGGGATCTACGGTGCAGGGGATCAGCAGTCCAGGAATATTATTATGTAAATACATGCTGCACAATCACGCTGCTCATCACTTACCGGTCTTGACACAGCCGAGCACTGGCTCCCCAATTAGATGCAGGGAGACTGGGGGTCACGAGGGGCGGATCAGCAGACCAGGCCCCAGAGGAACCATCCAGTCTGAGGACTTATGAGAGAAGTGCGCTTTCAGGTGGTGATGCCAGAAAATACAGGAAGATATCTCCCCTCCCCCGCGGGGACACTCACCCGGGAGAATGGTCGGATCGGACCGCGGTCACCCATAGATTACACCGTGTGGGCGTCTCCTGCCTCACGGCCAACGTAACCTGCGTCACTAACACCGTGCGCTGCGTCCTGACGTCATGACGTCTCTCCGCACTATGAGGTACGAGCCCGCCCGCTAATCGTCTGTGGAGCAGAGAGGGCGCTAGAGAGTGCGGCCCCTGGGGGTGTCTGCAGGGAGCGGGATGTGATGGAGCCCGGCCTCAGGGACAGCGTTACCCGCCACTCAGGGAGGTAAGAAACATAAAATGTGTGATGGATCGGGGAATAGAATGTGTGATGGGGCCGGGAATATAATGTGTGATGGGTCCAGGAATATAATGTGTGATGGAGCCGGGAATATAATGTGTGATGGGGCCGGGAATATAATGTGTGATGGGGCCTGGAATATAATGTGTGATGGAGCCGGGAATATAATGTGTGATGGGTCCGGGAATATAATGTGTGATGGAGCCGGGAATATAATGTGTGATGGAGCCGGGAATAGAATGTGTGATGGGGCCGGGAATATAATGTGTGATGGAGCCGGGAATATAATGTGTGATGGAGCCGGGAATATAATGTGTGATGGGGCCGGGAATATAATGTGTGATGGGGCCGGGAATATAATGTGTGATGGAGCCGGGAATATAATGTGTGATGGAGCCGGGAATATAATGTGTGATGGGGCCGGGAATATAATGTGTGATGGAATATAATGTGTGATGGGTCCGGGAATATAATGTGTGATGGAGCCGGGAATATAATGTGTGATGGGTCCGGGAATAGAATGTGTGATGGGGCCGGTAATATAATGTGTGATTGGTCTGGGAATATAATGTGTGATGGGGCCGGGAATATAATGTGTGATGGGTCCGGGAATATAATGTGTGATGGGGCCGGGAATATAATGTGTGATGGGGCCTGGAATATAATGTGTGATGGGGCCGGGAATATAATGTGTGATGGGGCCGGGAATATAATGTGTGATGGGTCCGGGAATATAATGCGTGATGGGGCCGGGAATATAATGTGTGATGGGGCCGGGAATATAATGTGTGATGGGGCCGGGAATATAATGTGTGATGGGGCAGGGAATATAATGTGTGATGGGTCCGGGAATATAATGTGTGATGGGGCCGGGAATAGTGTGATGGAGCTGGGAATATAATGTGTGATGGGGCCGGGAATATAATGTGTGATGGGGCCGGGAATATAATGTGTGATGGGGCCGGGAATATAATGTGTGATGGGGCCGGGAATATAATGTGTGATGGGGCAGGGAATATAATGTGTGATGGGGCCGGGAATATAATGTGTGATGGGTCCGGGAATATAATGTGTGATGGAGCCGGGAATATAATGTGTGATGGAGCCGGGAATATAATGTGTGATGGAGCCGGGAATATAATGTGTGATGGAGCCGGGGATATAACGTGTGATGGGTCCGGGAATATAATGTGTGATGGGTCCGGGAATATAATGTGTGATGGAGCCGGGAATATAATGTGTGATGGGGCCGGGAATATAATGTGTGATGGGGCCGGGAATATAATGTGTGATGGGGCCGGGAATATAATGTGTGATGGGTCCGGGAATATAATGTGTGATGGGTCCGGGAATATAATGTGTGATGGGGCCGGGAATATAATGTGTGATGGAGCCGGGAATATAATGTGTGATGGGTCCGGGAATATAATGTGTGATGGGGCCGGGAATATAATGTGTGATGGGGCCGGGAATATAATGTGTGATGGGGCCGGGAATATAATGTGTGATGGGGCCGGGAATATAATGTGTGATGGGGCCGGGAATATAATGTGTGATGGGGCCGGGAATATAATGTGTGATGGGGCCGGGAATATAATGTGTGATGGGTCCGGGGATATAATGTGTGATGGAGCCGGGAATATAATGTGTGATGGAATATAATGTGTGATGGAGCCGGGAATATAATGTGTGATGGAGCCGGGAATATAATGTGTGATGGGTGTGGGAATATAATGTGTGATGGAATATAATGTGTGATGGGGCCTGGAATAGAATGTGTGATGGAGCCGGGAATATAATGTGTGATGGGGCCGGGAATATAATGTGTGATGGGGCCGGGAATATAATGTGTGATGGAGCCGGGAATATAATGTGTGATGGAGCCGGGAATATAATGTGTGATGGGGCCGGGAATATAATGTGTGATGGGGCCGGGAATATAATGTGTGATGGAGCCGGGAATATAATGTGTGATGGAGCCGGGAATATAATGTGTGATGGGTCCGGGAATATAATGTGTGATGGAATAGAATGTGTGATGGAGCCGGGAATATAATCTGGAATATAATGTGTGATGGGGCCGGGAATATAATGTGTGATGGGGCCGGGAATATAATGTGTGATGGGGCCGGGAATATAATGTGTGATGGAGCCGGGAATAGAATGTGTGATGGAATATAATGTGTGATGGGTCTGGGAATATAATGTGTGATGGAGCCGGGAATATAATGTGTGATGGGTCCGGGAATATAATGTGTGATGGAGCCGGGAATAGAATGTGTGATGGAGCCGGGAATATAATGTGTGATGGAGCCGGGAATATAATGTGTGATGGGTCCGGGAATATAATGTGTGATGGATTAGAATGTGTGATGGAGCCGGGAATATAATGTGTGATGGAATATAATGTGTGATGGAGCCGGGAATATAATGTGTGATGGAGCCGGGAATATAATGTGTGATGGGGCCGGGAATATAATGTGTGATGGGTCCGGGGAGATAATGTGTGATGGGGCCGGGAATCTAATGTGTGATGGAATATAATGTGTGATGGGGCCGGGAATATAATGTGTGATGGAGCCGGGAATAGAATGTGTGATGGGGCCGGGAATATAATGTGTGATGGAGCCGGGAATATAATGTGTGATGGAATAGAATGTGTGATGGAGCCGGGAATATAATGTGTGATGGAGCCGGGAATAGAATGTGTGATGGGGCCGGGAATATAATGTGTGATGGAGCCGGGAATATAATGTGTGATGGGTCTGGGAATATAATGTCTGATGGGGCCGGGAATATAATGTGTGATGGAATATAATGTGTGATGGGGCCGGGAATATAATGTGTGATGGAGCCGGGAATATAATGTGTGATGGGGCCGGGAATATAATGTGTGATGGAGCCGGGAATATAATGTGTGATGGAGCCGGGAATATAATGTGTGATGGAGCCGGGAATATAATGTGTGATGGAGCCGGGAATATAATGTGTGATGGAGCCGGGGATATAATGTGTGATGGAGCCGGGAATATAACGTGTGATGGAGCCGGGGATATAATGTGTGATGGAGCCGGGAATATAATGTGTGATGGGGCCGGGGATATAACGTGTGATGGGTCCGGGAATATAATGTGTGATGGGTCCGGGAATATAATGTGTGATGGAGCCGGGAATATAATGTGTGATGGGGCCGGGAATATAATGTGTGATGGGGCCGGGAATATAATGTGTGATGGGGCCTGGAATATAATGTGTGATGGGGCCGGGAATATAATGTGTGATGGGGCCGGGAATATAATGTGTGATGGGGCCGGGAATATAATGTGTGATGGGGCCGGGGATATAATGTGTGATGGGGCCGGGAATATAATGTGTGATGGAGCCGGGAATAGAATGTGTGATGGAATATAATGTGTGATGGGTCTGGGAATATAATGTGTGATGGAGCCGGGAATATAATGTGTGATGGGTCCGGGAATATAATGTGTGATGGAGCCGGGAATAGAATGTGTGATGGAGCCGGGAATATAATGTGTGATGGAGCCGGGAATATAATGTGTGATGGGTCCGGGAATATAATGTGTGATGGAATAGAATGTGTGATGGAGACGGGAATATAATGTGTGATGGAATATAATGTGTGATGGAGCCGGGAATATAATGTGTGATGGAGCCGGGAATATAATGTGTGATGGGGCCGGGAATATAATGTGTGATGGAGCCGGGAATATAATGTGTGATGGGGCCGGGGAGATAATGTGTGATGGGGCCGGGAATCTAATGTGTGATGGAATATAATGTGTGATGGGGCCGGGAATATAATGTGTGATGGAGCCGGGAATAGAATGTGTGATGGGGCCGGGAATATAATGTGTGATGGAGCCGGGAATATAATGTGTGATGGAATAGAATGTGTGATGGAGCCGGGAATATAATGTGTGATGGAGCCGGGAATATAATGTGTGATGGAGCCGGGAATAGAATGTGTGATGGGGCCGGGAATATAATGTGTGATGGAGCCGGGAATATAATGTGTGATGGGTCTGGGAATATAATGTCTGATGGGGCCGGGAATATAATGTGTGATGGAATATAATGTGTGATGGGGCCGGGAATATAATGTGTGATGGAGCCGGGAATATAATGTGTGATGGGGCCGGGAATATAATGTGTGATGGAGCCGGGAATATAATGTGTGATGGAGCCGGGAATATAATGTGTGATGGAGCCGGGAATATAATGTGTGATGGGTCCGGGAATATAATGTGTGATGGAGCCGGGGATATAATGTGTGATGGAGCCGGGAATATAACGTGTGATGGAGCCGGGGATATAATGTGTGATGGAGCCGGGAATATAATGTGTGATTGGTCTGGGAATATAATGTGTGATGGGGCCGGGAATATAATGTGTGATGGGTCCGGGAATATAATGTGTGATGGGGCCGGGAATATAACGTGTGATGGAGCCGGGAATATAATGTGTGATGGAATATAATGTGTGATGGAGCCGGGAATATAATGTGTGTTGGGGCCGGGAATATAATGTGTGATGGGGCCGGGAATATAATGTGTGATGGGTCCGGGAATATAATGTGTGATGGGTCCGAGAATATAATGTGTGATGGGTCCGAGAATATAATGTGTGATGGAATATAATGTGTGATGGGGCCGGGAATATAATGTGTGATGGAGCCGGGAATATAATGTGTGATGGAGCCGGGAATATAATGTGTGATGGAGCCGGGAATATAATGTGTGATGGAGCCGGGAATATAATGTGTGATGGAATATAATGTGTGATGGGGCCGGGAATATAATGTGTGATGGATCCAGGAATATAATGTGTGATGGGTCCGGGAATAGAATGTGTGATGGGGCCGGTAATATAATGTGTGATGGGGCAGGGAATATAATGTGTGATGGAGCCGGGAATATAATGTGTGATGGGGCCGGGGATATAATGTGTGATGGGGCCGGGGATATAATGTGTGATGGGGCCGGGGATATAATGTGTGATGGGGCAGGGAATATAATGTGTGATGGGGCAGGGAATATAATGTGTGATGGGGCCGGGAATATAATGTGTGATGGGTCCGGGAATATAATGTGTGATGGGTCTGGGAATATAATGTGTGATGGGGCCGGGAATATAATGTGTGATGGGGCAGGGAATATAATGTGTGATGGGGCAGGGAATATAATGTGTGATGGGGCCGGGAATATAATGTGTGATGGGTCCGGGAATAGAATGTGTGATGGGTCTGGGAATATAATGTGTGATGGGTCCGGGAATATAATGTGTGATGGGTCCGGGAATATAATGTGTGATGGGGCCGGGAATATAATGTGTGATGGGGCCGGGAATATAATGTGTGATGGAGCCGGGAATATAATGTGTGATGGGGCCGGGAATATAATGTGTGATGGATCCAGGAATATAATGTGTGATGGGGCCGGGAATATAATGTGTGATGGAGCCGGGAATATAATGTGTGATGGAGCCGGGAATATAATGTGTGATGGAGCCGGAAATATAATGTGTGATGGGGCCGGGAATATAATGTGTGATGGGGCCGGGAATATAATGTGTGATGGAGCCGGGAATATAATGTGTGATGAAGCCGGGAATATAATGTGTGATGGAGCCGGAAATATAATGTGTGATGGAGCCGGGAATATAATGTGTGATGGGGCCGGGAATATAATGTGTGATGGAGCCGGGAATATAATGTGTGATGGAGCCGGGAATATAATGTGTGATGGGGCCGGAAATATAATGTGTGATGGGGCCGGGAATATAATGTGTGATGGAGCCGGGAATATAATGTGTGATGGAGCCGGGAATATAATGTGTGATGGAGCCGGGAATATAATGTGTGATGGAATATAATGTGTGATGGGTGTGGGAATATAATGTGTGATGGAATATAATGTGTGATGGGGCCGGGAATAGAATGTGTGATGGAGCCGGGAATATAATGTGTGATGGGGCCGGGAATATAATGTGTGATGGAGCCGGGAATATAATGTGTGATGGGGCCGGGAATATAATGTGTGATGGAGCCGGGAATAGAATGTGTGATGGGGCCGGGAATATAATGTGTGATGGAGCCGGGAATATAATGTGTGATGGGGCCGGGAATATAATGTGTGATGGAGCCGGGAATATAATGTGTGATGGGGCCGGGAATATAATGTGTGATGGGGCCGGCAATATAATGTGTGATGGGGCCGGGAATATAATGTGTGATGGAATATAATGTGTGATGGAGCCGGGGATATAATGTGTGATGGAGCCGGGAATATAATGTGTGATGGAGCCGGGAATATAATGTGTGATGGGGCCGGGAATATAATGTGTGATGGAGCCGGGAATATAATGTGTAATGGAATATAATGTGTGATGGGTCCGGGAATATAATGTGTGATGGAGCCGGGAATATAATGTGTGATGGGGCCGGGAATATAATGTGTGATGGGGACGGGAATATAATGTGTGATGGAATATAATGTGTGATGGGTCCGGGAATATAATGTGTGATGGAGCCGGGAATATAATGTGTGATGGGTCCGGGAATATAATGTGTGATGGAATATAATGTGTGATGGAGACGGGAATATAATGTGTGATGGAGCCGGGAATATAATGTGTGATGGGGCCGGGAATATAATGTGTGATGGAGCCGGGAATATAATGTGTGATGGGGCCGGGGAGATAATGTGTGATGGGGCCGGGAATCTAATGTGTGATGGAATATAATGTGTGATGGGGCCGGGAATATAATGTGTGATGGAGCCGGGAATAGAATGTGTGATGGGGCCGGGAATATAATGTGTGATGGAGCCGGGAATATAATGTGTGATGGAATAGAATGTGTGATGGAGCCGGGAATATAATGTGTGATGGAGCCGGGAATATAATGTGTGATGGAGCCGGGAATAGAATGTGTGATGGGGCCGGGAATATAATGTGTGATGGAGCCGGGAATATAATGTGTGATGGGTCTGGGAATATAATGTCTGATGGGGCCGGGAATATAATGTGTGATGGAATATAATGTGTGATGGGGCCGGGAATATAATGTGTGATGGAGCCGGGAATATAATGTGTGATGGGGCCGGGAATATAATGTGTGATGGAGCCGGGAATATAATGTGTGATGGAGCCGGGAATATAATGTGTGATGGAGCCGGGAATATAATGTGTGATGGGTCCGGGAATATAATGTGTGATGGAGCCGGGGATATAATGTGTGATGGGGCCGGGAATATAATGTGTGATGGAGCCGGGAATATAACGTGTGATGGAGCCGGGGATATAATGTGTGATGGAGCCGGGAATATAATGTGTGATTGGTCTGGGAATATAATGTGTGATGGGGCCGGGAATATAATGTGTGATGGGTCCGGGAATATAATGTGTGATGGGGCCGGGAATATAACGTGTGATGGAGCCGGGAATATAATGTGTGATGGAATATAATGTGTGATGGAGCCGGGAATATAATGTGTGTTGGGGCCGGGAATATAATGTGTGATGGGGCCGGGAATATAATGTGTGATGGGTCCGGGAATATAATGTGTGATGGGTCCGAGAATATAATGTGTGATGGGTCCGAGAATATAATGTGTGATGGAATATAATGTGTGATGGGGCCGGGAATATAATGTGTGATGGAGCCGGGAATATAATGTGTGATGGAGCCGGGAATATAATGTGTGATGGAGCCGGGAATATAATGTGTGATGGAGCCGGGAATATAATGTGTGATGGAATATAATGTGTGATGGGGCCGGGAATATAATGTGTGATGGGGCCGGGAATATAATGTGTGATGGATCCAGGAATATAATGTGTGATGGGTCCGGGAATAGAATGTGTGATGGGGCCGGTAATATAATGTGTGATGGGGCAGGGAATATAATGTGTGATGGAGCCGGGAATATAATGTGTGATGGGGCCGGGGATATAATGTGTGATGGGGCCGGGGATATAATGTGTGATGGGGCCGGGGATATAATGTGTGATGGGGCAGGGAATATAATGTGTGATGGGGCAGGGAATATAATGTGTGATGGGGCCGGGAATATAATGTGTGATGGGTCCGGGAATATAATGTGTGATGGGTCTGGGAATATAATGTGTGATGGGGCCGGGAATATAATGTGTGATGGGGCAGGGAATATAATGTGTGATGGGGCAGGGAATATAATGTGTGATGGGGCCGGGAATATAATGTGTGATGGGGCCGGGAATATAATGTGTGATGGGTCTGGGAATATAATGTGTGATGGGTCCGGGAATATAATGTGTGATGGGTCCGGGAATATAATGTGTGATGGGGCCGGGGATATAATGTGTGATGGGGCCGGGAATATAATGTGTGATGGGGCCGGGAATATAATGTGTGATGGAGCCGGGAATATAATGTGTGATGGGGCCGGGAATATAATGTGTGATGGATCCAGGAATATAATGTGTGATGGGGCCGGGAATATAATGTGTGATGGAGCCGGGAATATAATGTGTGATGGAGCCGGGAATATAATGTGTGATGGAGCCGGAAATATAATGTGTGATGGGGCCGGGAATATAATGTGTGATGGGGCCGGGAATATAATGTGTGATGGGGCCGGGAATATAATGTGTGATGGAGCCGGGAATATAATGTGTGATGGAGCCGGGAATATAATGTGTGATGGAGCCGGGAATATAATGTGTGATGGGGCCGGGAATATAATGTGTGATGGAGCCGGGAATATAATGTGTGATGGAGCCGGGAATATAATGTGTGATGGGGCCGGAAATATAATGTGTGATGGGGCCGGGAATATAATGTGTGATGGAGCCGGGAATATAATGTGTGATGGAGCCGGGAATATAATGTGTGATGGAGCCGGGAATATAATGTGTGATGGAATATAATGTGTGATGGGTGTGGGAATATAATGTGTGATGGAATATAATGTGTGATGGGGCCGGGAATAGAATGTGTGATGGAGCCGGGAATATAATGTGTGATGGGGCCGGGAATATAATGTGTGATGGAGCCGGGAATATAATGTGTGATGGGGCCGGGAATATAATGTGTGATGGGGCCGGGAATATAATGTGTGATGGAGCCGGGAATAGAATGTGTGATGGGGCCGGGAATATAATGTGTGATGGAGCCGGGAATATAATGTGTGATGGGGCCGGGAATATAATGTGTGATGGAGCCGGGAATATAATGTGTGATGGGGCCGGGAATATAATGTGTGATGGGGCCGGCAATATAATGTGTGATGGGGCCGGGAATATAATGTGTGATGGAATATAATGTGTGATGGAGCCGGGGATATAATGTGTGATGGAGCCGGGAATATAATGTGTGATGGAGCCGGGAATATAATGTGTGATGGGGCCGGGAATATAATGTGTGATGGAGCCGGGAATATAATGTGTAATGGAATATAATGTGTGATGGGTCCGGGAATATAATGTGTGATGGAGCCGGGAATATAATGTGTGATGGGGCCGGGAATATAATGTGTGATGGGGACGGGAATATAATGTGTGATGGAATATAATGTGTGATGGGTCCGGGAATATAATGTGTGATGGAGCCGGGAATATAATGTGTGATGG
The DNA here is from genome assembly GCF_029499605.1 of Hyla sarda. Classification (NCBI taxonomy): domain Eukaryota; kingdom Metazoa; phylum Chordata; class Amphibia; order Anura; family Hylidae; genus Hyla; species Hyla sarda. Next base: position 57,136 of record NW_026607703.1, on the reverse strand, counting down.
GTCCGGGAATATAATGTGTGATGGGTCCGGGAATATAATGTGTGATGGGTCCGGGGATATAATGTGTGATGGGTCCGGGGATATAATGTGTGATGGGGCCGGGAATATAATGTGTGATGGGGCCGGGAATATAATGTGTGATGGGGCCGGGAATATAATGTGTGATGGGTCCGGGAATATAATGTGTGATGGAGCCGGGAATATAATGTGTGATGGGTCCGGGAATATAATGTGTGATGGAGCCGGGAATATAATGTGTGATGGGGTCGGGAATATAATGTGGGATGGAGCCGGGAATATAATGTGTGATGGAGCCGGGAATATAATGTGTGATGGGTCCGGGAATATAATGTGTGATGGAGCCGGGAATATAATGTGTGATGGGGCCGGGAATATAATCTGGAATATAATGTGTGATGGGGCCGGGAATATAATGTGTGATGGGTCTGGGAATATAATGTGTGATGGAGCCGGGAATATAATGTGTGATGGGTCCGGGAATATAATGTGTGATGGGTCCGGGAATAGAATGTGTGATGGGGCCGGGAATAGAATGTGTGATGGAGCCGGGAATATAATGTGTGATGGGTCCGGGAATATAATGTGTGATGAAGCCGGGAATATAATGTGTGATGGGGCCGGGAATATAATGTGTGATGGAGCCGGGAATATAATGTGTGATTGGTCCGGGAATATAATGTGTGATGGAGCCGGGAATATAATGTGTGATGGGTCCGGGAATATAATGTGTGATGGAGCTGGGAATATAATGTGTGATTGGTCTGGGAATATAATGTGTGATGGGGCCAGGAATATAATGTGTGATGGGGCCGGGAATATAATGTGTGATGGGGCCGGGAATAGAATGTGTGATGGAGCCGGGAATATAATGTGTAATGGAGCCGGGAATATAATGTGTGATGGAGCCGGGAATATAATCTGGAATATAATGTGTGATGGGGCCAGGAATATAATGTGTGATGGGGCCGGGAATATAATGTGTGATGGAGCCGGGAATATAATGTGTGATGGGTCTGGGAATATAATGTGTGATGGAGCCGGAAATATAATGTGTGATGGGTCCGGGAATATAATGTGTGATGGAGCCGGGAATAGAATGTGTGATGGAGCCGGGAATATAATGTGTGATGGGTCCGGGAATATAATGTGTGATGGGTCCGGGAATATAATGTGTGATGGAGCCGGGAATATAATGTGTGATGGAGCCGGGAATATAATGTGTGATGGGGCCGGGAATATAATGTGTGATGGAGCCAGGAATAGAATGTGTGATGGGGCCGGGAATAGAATGTGTGATGGGGCCGGGAATAGAATGTGTGATGGGGTCGGGAATAGAATGTGTGATGGAGCCGGGAATATAATGTGTGATGGGGCCGGGAATATAATGTGTGATGGAGCCAGGAATATAATGTTAATGTGTGATGGGTCCGGGGATATAATGTGTGATGGAGCCAGGAATATAATGTGTGATGGGGCCGGGAATATAATGTGTGATGGGTCCGGGAATATAATGTGTGATGGAGCCGGGAATAGAATGTGTGATGGAGCCGGGAATAGAATGTGTGATGGAGCCGGGAATATAATGTGTGATGGGGCCGGGAATATAATGTGTGATGGAGCCGGGAATATAATGTGTGATGGAGCCGGGAATATAATGTGTGATGGAGCCGGGAATATAATGTGTGATGGAGCCGGGAATATAATGTGTGATGGAATATAATGTGTGATGGGTGTGGGAATATAATGTGTGATGGAATATAATGTGTGATGGAGCCGGGAATATAATGTGTGATGGAGCCGGGAATATAATGTGTGATGGGGCCGGAAATATAATGTGTGATGGGGCCGGGAATATAATGTGTGATGGAGCCGGGAATATAATGTGTGATGGAGCCGGGAATATAATGTGTGATGGAGCCGGGAATATAATGTGTGATGGAATATAATGTGTGATGGGGCCGGGAATAGAATGTGTGATGGAGCCGGGAATATAATGTGTGATGGGGCCGGGAATATAATGTGTGATGGAGCCGGGAATATAATGTGTGATGGAGCCGGGAATATAATGTGTGATGGAGCCGGGAATATAATGTGTGATGGAATATAATGTGTGATGGGTGTGGGAATATAATGTGTGATGGAATATAATGTGTGATGGGGCCGGGAATAGAATGTGTGATGAAGCTGGGAGTGGAATGTGTGATGAAGCTGGGAGTGGAATGTGTGATGAAGCTATGAGTGGAATGTGTGATGAAGCTGGGAGTGGAATGTGTGATGAAGCTATGAGTGGAATGTGTGATGAAGCTGGGAGTGGAATGTGTGATGAAGCTGGGAGTGGAATGTGTGATGAAGCTGGGGGTGGAATGTGTGATGAAGCTGGGAGTGGAATGTGTGATGAAGCTGGGAGTGGAATGTGTGATGAAGCTGGGAGTGGAATGTGTGATGAAGCTATGAGTGGAATGTGTGATGAAGCTGGGAGTGGAATGTGTGATGAAGCTGGGAGTGGAATGTGTGATGAAGCTGGGGGTGGAATGTGTGATGAAGCTGGGAGTGGAATGTGTGATGAAGCTGGGAGTGGAATGTGTGATGAAGCTGGGAGTGGAATGTGTGATGAAGCTGGGAGTGGAATGTGTGATGAAGCTGGGAGTGGAATGTGTGATGAAGCTGGGAGTGGAATGTGTGATGAAGCTGGGAGTGGAATGTGTGATGAAGCTGGGAGTGGAATGTGTGATGAAGCTGGGAGTGGAATGTGTGATGAAGCTGGGAGTGGAATGTGTGATGAAGCTGGGAGTGGAATGTGTGATGAAGCTGGGAGTGGAATGTGTGATGAAGCTGGGAGTGGAATGTGTGATGAAGCTGGGAGTGGAATGTGTGATGAAGCTGGGAGTGGAATGTGTGATGAAGCTGGGAGTGGAATGTGTGATGAAGCTGGGAGTGGAATGTGTGATGAAGCTGGGGGTGGAATGTGTGATGAAGCTGGGGGTGGAATGTGTGATGAAGCTGGGGGTGGAATGTGTGATGAAGCTGGGAGTGGAATGTGTGATGAAGCTGGGAGTGGAATGTGTGATGAAGCTGGGAGTGGAATGTGTGATGAAGCTGGGAGTGGAATGTGTGATGAAGCTGGGAGTGGAATGTGTGATGAAGCTGGGAGTGGAATGTGTGATGAAGCTGGGAGTGGAATGTGTGATGAAGCTGGGAGTGGAATGTGTGATGAAGCTGGGAGTGGAATGTGTGATGAAGCTGGGAGTGGAATGTGTGATGAAGCTGGGAGTGGAATGTGTGATGAAGCTGGGAGTGGAATGTGTGATGAAGCTGGGAGTGGAATGTGTGATGAAGCTGGGAGTGGAATGTGTGATGAAGCTGGGAGTGGAATGTGTGATGATGTCTTACCCCAGTCTGTTCAGCCGTTTCTGAGTGAACTCCTAACTGCAATTGGGGTAGGTTTGAAAGCTCCTCAGAGGCTGTCCCCTGGGACTCCCCGACCCCAGACTAGCTCTACCTGTCCTGTTACTACTGTCCAGCTACTTTTTAACAGCCGGGGCAAGTGCTTTCAAATCACCCAAGTGCAAATAAAAAGTGCAAAGATTTTATGCAAAAAAACTTGCATGAGGATGCGATCCTCTGAAAGGAGAAAGGCTCCCTAATATACCAAACCCTTCGCCTCCAGGTCAAAAGGCACCTGCAAGGTTCCAGGTACAATTTCCCCTATTGCCTAAACTACTCAGTGGCGGAAAGTGCTCCTGGTGAACAACTAGGCGTTAGCCAGATTGCCACCAAAGGGCACCCGGGCATGGCAGGGAGGCGAGGAACCTAATCACCACACACACCTCCCCTAGACCTGCAGGAGGGACACCCAGAAGGGTTACCGCACCCACACCATAATCAATGTTGATCATGACATCTAAAGAATTAAATCCTACATCCCAGCAAGGTCATGGTCACGGGGGTCCGATGAGCTAAAATAGCGGAGAAGGATCCCCCGAGTCACTAATGAACCCTTTCTTAGCCAATCACACTATGATATAGGCCGGTATTATGCTATGAGCGCAATCTATTTATCGTATATAAAAGTCCCCTATGAGTGTAAAATAAAAAGTGTTCTTCAGATTTTATAAAAATTATATCTCGCCGCATGCGTAATTTCCAAACTATTAAAATACAGTGTTTATAACCCCGTATGGTAAACAACGTAAATGTCCCATCAAAACAGGAATGGTAATAACGGCAGATATTGGGCAGACTAGATGAGCCAAATGGTTCCACTCTGCCAACAAATTCTGTGTTTTTAGATCACGGCGCAAAAACGAACCCTCATTCAGCTTTGTATAAGTTATAGGGGTCAAAAGAGGATGATTTTAGACATATCGATTTTGTAAAATAATACAATAATTGAAAAGCTATATTAACTGGGGATCGTTTTAATCACATTGACCTACAGCATAAAGAGAACCGGTCATTATTACCATAAAGTGCACTGCGTATAAGCCAAAGTTGCAAATAATATATATATATTTTTTGTCATTCCTTTTTTTTTTTGCAAGTACAATAAGGTTGAGCAGAGAACAACAATAAGCCTCATATGGGTCTGCGGATGGTAAAATAAGAGTTATGGAGAGAAGGAAAAACTCAAATGCGAAAATAAAAATCAGCTGCGTCCTTAAGAGGGTATATAATACCTTCCCCTCATTATATCGTACAGTATATACATCAACGTTAACAAAAACACGTGTACACAAAATAAACCAGCACTCACCAGATTTATAAAGAAACAGTGCTGGTTTTGTTTGTAACTAGATGAAAAGCAAATTTTGGAAGTCAGAAAGACTGTCTAGGTGTATCCATATCCCTAACACACTCGCTGCAGAGACTATGTCTAGGTGTATCCATATCCCTAACACACTCGCTGCAGAGACTATGTCTAGGTGTATCCATATCCCTAACACACCCCCTGCAGAGACTATGTCTAGGTGTATCCATATCCCTAACACACTCGCTGCAGAGACTATGTCTAGGTGTATCCATATCCCTAACACACTCGCTGCAGAGACTATGTCTAGGTGTATCCATATCCCTAACACACTCGCTGCAGAGACTATGTCTAGGTGTATCCATATCCCTAACACACTCGCTGCAGAGACTATGTCTAGGTGTATCCATATCCCTAACACACTCGCTGCAGAGACTATGTCTAGGTGTATCCAGATCCCTAACACACTCGCTGCAGAGACTATGTCTAGGTGTATCCAGATCCCTAACACACTCGCTGCAGAGACTATGTCTAGGTGTATCCAGATCCCTAACACACTCGCTGCAGAGACTATGTCTAGGTGTATCCAGATCCCTAACACACTCGCTGCAGAGACTATGTCTAGGTGTATCCTGACCTCCAACACACTCGCTGCAGAGACTATGTCTAGGTGTATCCTGACCTCCAACACACTCGCTGCAGAGACTATGTCTAGGTGTACCCAGACCTCTAACACACCCCCTGCAATGACTATGTCTAGGTGTATCCAGATCCCTAACACACTCGCTGCAGAGACTATGTCTAGGTGTACCCAGATCCCTAACACACTCGCTGCAGAGACTATGTCTAGGTGTATCCAGACCTCTAACACACGCGCTGCAGAGACTATGTCTAGGTGTATCCAAATCTCTAACACACCCCCTGCAGAGACTATGTCTAGGTGTATCCAGATCTCTAACACACCCCCTGCAGAGACTATGTCTAGGTGTATCCATATCCCTAACACACATGCTGCAGAGACTTTGTCTAGGTGTATCCATATCCCTAACACACTCGCTGCAGAGACTATGTCTAGGTGTATCCATATCCCTAACACACTCGCTGCAGAGACTATGTCTAGGTGTATCCAGATCCCTAACACACTCGCTGCAGAGACTATGTCTAGGTGTATCCTGACCTCTAACACACTCGCTGCAGAGACTATGTCTAGGTGTATCCAGATCTCTAACACACCCCCTGCAGAGACTATGTCTAGGTGTATCCAGATCCCTAACACACTCGCTGCAGAGACTATGTCTAGGTGTACCCAGATCCCTAACACACTCGCTGAAGAGACTATGTCTAGGTGTATCCAGACCTCTAACACACGCGCTGCAGAGACTATGTCTAGGTGTATCCAGATCTCTAACACACCCCCTGCAGAGACTATGTCTAGGTGTATCCAGATCTCAAACACACCCCCTGCAGAGACTATGTATAGGTGTATCCAGATCCCTAACACACTCGCTGCAGAGACTATGTCTAGGTGTATCCAGATCTCAAACACACCCCCTGCAGAGACTATGTCTAGGTGTATCCATATCCCTAACACACACCCTGCAGAGACTATGTCTAGGTGTAACCAGATCTCTAACACACCCACTGCAGAGAATATGTCTAGGTGTATCCATATCCCTAACACACACCCGCTGCAGAGACTATGTCTAGGTGTATCCAGATCCCTAACACACTCGCTGCAGAGACTATGTCTAGGTGTATCCAGATCCCTAACACACTCGCTGCAGAGACTATGTCTAGGTGTATCCAGATCCCTAACACACTCGCTGCAGAGACTATGTCTAGGTGTATCCAGATCCCTAACACACCCGCTGCAGAGACTATGTCTAGGTGTATCCAGATCTCTAACACACCCCCTGCAGAGACTATGTCTAGGTGTATCCATATCCCTAACACACCCCCTGCAGAGACTATGTCTAGGTGTATCCATATCCCTAACACACCCCCTGCAGAGACTATGTCTAGGTGTATCCATATCCCTAACACACACCCTGCAGAGACTATGTCTAGGTGTATCCAGATCTCTAACACACTCGCTGCAGAGACTATGTCTAGGTGTATCCATATCCCTAACACACACCCTGCAGAGACTATGTCTAGGTGTATCCATATCCCTAACACACCCCCTGCAGAGACTATGTCTAGGTGTATCCAGATCTCTAACACACTCGCTGCAGAGACTATGTCTAGGTGTATCCATATCCCTAACACACACCCTGCAGAGACTATGTCTAGGTGTATCCATATCCCTAACACACACCCTGCAGAGACTATGGGTAATATTTATCAAACCGTGTGAGAGAGAAAAACTGAAGACATTTCGCCCAAAACAACCAATCAGAGCTCAGCTTTCACTTCACCAGAGCTGGTTATGATATGAAAGCTGAGCTGTGATTGGTTGATAAATCTCCTTCTTGGCTCTCGGTCCCCACTGTTCTGGTTCCTGTCACCCACATTAGGACCACCTGTTTCCCAATCTCTGCCCGCAGCGATGACCCCCTCTGATTCAGTGTGTCACAGGAAACCAGGAAGCAGCAATGAGAGGACGAGGAAACAAAGGGTCAGCAGCTGCGGGGATCGGAATGGGAGATCGGCCATTTTTATATCTTTATATTAAGGACCAGCAATAAATCTTTATTCAGGTACTCAGAGTGTTCTTTGCCATGTTGAACTTCCAGTGACCAGAGTGTGAGAGCGATAACACCAAATTTTAGGTGCCTGCTCCCCATTCCTTGTAACCCTAATGAGCATGGCTAATTGGGCCCAATTTGGACATCACTTGAGGTGTACTCACTTATGTTGCCGAGGTTTAGATATTAATGGTCGTGTGTTGACTTATTATGTGGGGACACAATATTAACCCATGTTATACAGGCCGTGCACCCAATACTTTACATTGTACCAGAGGGGCATTTCTTCAGGGTTGTCACATGGAAAGTTATTAGAAAAGATTTACATGTGTGTATGTGTAAACAAATGATATATATATATATATATATATATATATATATATATATATATATATATGGGGGATTATAGGGGATACTGTGTATGTGTAAACAAATTCTATATATATATATATATATATATATATATATATATATGGGGGATTATAGGGGATACTGTGTATGTGTAAACAAATTCTATATATATATATATATATATATATAGATATATATGGGGGATTATAGGGGATACTGTGTATGTGTAAACAAATTATATATATATATATATGGTAGATTATAGGGGATACTGTGTATGTGTAAACAAATGATATATATATATATATATAGGGGGGATTATAGGGGATACTGTGTATGTGTAAACAAATGATATATATATATGGTAGATTATAGGGGATACTGTGTATGTGTAAACAAATGATATATATATATAGGGGGGATTATAGGGGATACTGTGTATGTGTAAACAAATTCTCTATATATATATATATATATATATATATATATATATATGGGGGGGATTATAGGGGATGCTGTGTATGTGTAAACAAATGATATATATATATATATATATATATATATATATAGGGGGGATTATAGGGGATACTGTGTATGTGTAAACAAATTCTATATATATATGGTGGATTATAGGGGATGCTGTATATTTGTAAATACATTTATATATATATATATATATATATATATATATATATATATAGGGGGGATTATAGGGGATACTGTGTATGTGTAAACAAATTATATATATATATATATATATATATATATATATATATATAGGGGGGATTATAGGGGATACTGTGTATGTGTAAACAAATGATATATATATATATATATATATATATATATATATATATATATATAGGGGGGATTATAGGGGATGCTGTGTATGTGTAAACAAATTATATATATATATATATATATATATATATATATATATATATATATGGGGGGGATTATAGGGGATGCTGTGTATGTGTAAACAAATTATATATATATATATATATATATATATATATATATGGGGGGGATTATAGGGGATGCTGTGTATGTGTAAACAAATTATAAATATATATATGGTGGATTATAGGGGATGCTGTATATTTGTAAATACATTTTTATATATATATATATATATATATATGGGGTGGACTAACTTATGGGAGATACCACTGGCCATAGGAAACGAGAAATGACCTGTTAGAGATTAAAAACACAGAAAAGCCAAAATGATGTCGCTGGACCTGTTCTTACATCATGAAAGCGCGCGATTGAGTCCTGCAGGAAGCGTGGGGGTGGTCACTGGGCACAAGTTGTTGTTGATGTATATAGGATCGCAGTCAGGGACAACACATTTAGGTATTTACAATGTAGAAAGAAGTAATTTCTTTAGCGCACTCGTCATTGAATGGAATACATAAGCTCCCCCCCTCCCCCATTTTCCCTTCATGATTGTTCCTCCGTCTTCAGCTGCTAATTTTGGTTAACATTTTGTTGATCGCCTGTTTCACGTGAGTGGTTGAGCTTCTCCTTCTGGTTTTTCCTTGAATCATTTTCCGTCGTCTTATTTCGCGACAAAGCTCATAAAACACTTGGGTGATATTTCCTTCCCCGGTGCAGGCGGAGCACTCATAGAAGGCGCACGCCAGTTCTGACGCCAGTTTCTCACCTTCTTCAGTACTGACTTGTCGGGAATGGCTGAGATCGGCTTTATTTCCCACCAGGATAAATGTGACATTTTTCGGTTTCTTTACTTCATCTAAGAGATTCTTGAAGGTCATTACGTCTTGGAAGCTTCCTCTGTCCGTGATATCATACACGATGATAAAGCCTTCTCCCCAGCGGATGTGGCCTTCTCTCTGCAAAGGGTCTTCCTGAGGAAAGCAAGTAAAATACGGTAAATCATTAAAACAAAAGATGCCCATAAACCTACAACAAGTGACTAAATGATGCTTATGGTCAAGGCAAACTCCCCTGCCCCAATCCTCTGCAGCTGCTATTCCTACAGGGCCTGGCTTCTGCTCCCAAGTCCTATTACATAGCAGGAAATGCGCACTTATCCAGTCACTCTCTGCAGGAGTGACCCGCCTCAACTAGTGACTGGCTGCAGGGGTGACGTAACCCCAGCTAGTGACTGGCTGCAGGGGTGACCCACCTCAACTAGTGACTGGCTGCAGGGGTGACCCACCTCAACTAGTGACTGGCTGCAGGAGTGACGTAACCCCAGCTAGTGACTGGCTGCAGGGGTGACCCACCTCAACTAGTGACTGGCTGCAGGGGTGACCCACCTCAACTAGTGACTGGCTGCAGGAGTGACCCACCTCAACTAGTGACTGGCTGCAGGAGTGACCCACCTCAACTAGTGACTGGCTGCAGGAGTGACCCGCCTCAACTAGTGACTGGCTGCAGGAGTGACCCGCCTCAACTAGTGACTGGCTGCAGGGTTGACCCGCCTCAACTAGTGACTGGCTGCAGGAGTGACCCGCCTCAACTAGTGACTGGCTGCAGGAGTGACCCGCCTCAACTAGTGACTGGCTGCAGGGGTGACCCGCCTCAACTAGTGACTGGCTGCAGGAGTGACCCACCTCAACTAGTGACTGGCTGCAGGGGTGACCCACCTCAACTAGTGACTGGCTGCAGGGTTGACCCACCTCAACTAGTGACTGGCTGCAGGGGTGACCCACCTCAACTAGTGACTGGCTGCAGGGATGACACACCTCAACTAGTGACTGGCTGCAGGGGTGACCCACCTCAACTAGTGACTGGCTACAGGGGTGACCCACCTCAACTAGTGACTGGCTGCAGGAGTGACCCGCCTCAACTAGTGACTGGCTGTAGGAGTGACCCGCCTCAACTAGTGACTGGATGTAGGAGTGACCCGCCTCAACTAGTGACCGGCTGTAGGAGTGACCCGCCTCAACTAGTGACTGGCTGTAGGAGTGACCTGCCTCAACTAGTGACTGGCTGCAGGGGTGACCCGCCTCAACTAGTGACTGGCTGCAGGAGTGACCCGCCTCAACTAGTGACTGGATGTAGGAGTGACCCGCCTCAACTAGTGACTGGCTGCAGGAGTGACCTGCCTCAACTAGTGACTGGCTGCAGGGGTGACCCGCCTCAACTAGTGACTGGCTGCAGGAGTGACCCGCCTCAACTAGTGACTGGCTGTAGGAGTGACCTCCCTCAACTAATGGCTGGCTGTAGGAGTGACCTCCCTCAACTAGTGACTGGCTGTAGGAGTGACCTGCCTAAACTAGTGACTGGCTGCAGGAGTGACCTAACCCCAGCTAGTGACTGGCTGTAGGAGTGACCTGCCTAAACGAGTGACTCGCTGTAGGAGTGACCTGCCTCAACTAGTGACTGGCTGAAGGAGTGGCCTAACCCCAGCTAGTGACTGGCTGTAGTAGTGACCTGCCTAAACTAATGACTGGCTGTAGGAGTGACCTGCCTTAACTAGTGACTGGCTGAAGGAGTAGCCTAGCCCTAGTCTATGGCTGTCACAGGGATATTGCAGGGTTAATTTGTCCGGTAATAGGTTAGATTGATCCTTATCATCATCTTCTTTGTTGATGGCTGTTTTCACTTGTTTCTACTGACATTGATATGCCCTTGTATCACCGCTTGGGGACCGGACCGGGTTGACTGCTGATATCTATCAGCAGGCACCCCGTGCAAACCCCTTGGGGGGTCCTGACCCCCCCATGTTGGCGATCGCCGTAAATCGCCAGTCAATTCAGACCGGCGATTCCGGGTCAATTGGGTCTCTGGTGACCGGGAAAAAAAGGGTGAATGGGGCTGTCAAGACAGCCCCATTCACCCTTACCCAGCAGGAGTGAGTTGGCACGGGTGCTGCCTCACAATCACGTGTTTGATCGGTCGGAACGACCGACCAATCACGACCCTGCAGGGCGGTGATTGGGGCCGGCAGGGGTCTCCTACCTTGCCCTAGTTCAGCGGGGGTCCCCTGTTGTGCGGTGGAGCAGCAGGATCGGTGGCAGCAGTGGCGGCGGTCCCGGTGGCAGGATACAGCAGGAGGTGAGGCCTGTTCACCTCCTGCTGTTGCTTAGCAACAACTTGCAGCATGCAAAGCCAAAGGGGATGCTGGGAGTTGTACAGGGTCGGCCATTTATATGAATACACCTTAATAAAATGGGAATGGTTGGTGATATTAACTTCCTGTTTGTGGCGCATTAGTATATGTGAGGGGGGAAACTTTTCAAGATGGGTGGTGAACATAGTGGCCATTTTGAAGTCGGCCATTTTGAATCCAACTTTTGTTTTTTCAAAAGGAAGAGGGTCATGTGACACATCAAACTTATTGGGAATTTCACAAGAAAAACAATGATGTGCTTGGTTTTACTGTAACTTTATTCTTTCATGAGTTATTTACAAGTTTCTGACCACTTATAAAATGTGTTCAATGTGCTGCCCATTGTGTTGTATTGTCAATGCCCCCTCTTCTCTATATACTGCTATATACTACTATATACACCGCAGGAGAAATGCTAGCACAGGCTTCCAGGATCCGTATACACAGCTATATACTACTATATACACCGCAGGAGAAATGCTAGCACAGGCTTCCAGGATCCGTATACACTGCTATATACTACTATATACACCGCAGGAGAAATGCTAGCACAGGCTTCCAGTATACACTGCTATATACTACTATATACACTGCAGGAGAAATGCTAGCACAGGCTTCCAGTATACACTGCTTTATACTACTATATACACCGCAGGAGAAATGCTAGCACAGGCTTCCAATATCCGTATACACTGCTATATACTACTATATACACCGCAGGAGAAATGCTAGCACAGCCTTCCAGTATCCGTATACACTGCTATATACTACTATATACACCGCAGGAGAAATGTTAGCACAGGCTTCAGTATACACTGCTATATACTACTATATACACCGCTGGAGAAATGCTAGCACAGCCTTCCAGTATCCGTATACACTGCTATATACACACCGCTATATACACCGCAGGAGAAATGCTAGCACAAGCTTCCAGTATCCGTATACACTGCTATATACTACTATATACACCGCAGGAGAAATGCTAGCACAGGCTTCCAGTATCTGTATACACTGCTATATACTACTATATGCACCGCAGGAGAAATGCTAGCACAGGCTTCTAGTATCCGTATACACTGCTGTATACTACTATATACACCGCAGGAGAAATGCTAGCACAGGCTTCCAGTATCTGTATACACTGCTATATACTACTATATACACCGCAGGAGAAATGCTAGCACAGGCTTCCAGTATCCGTATACACTGCTATATACTACTATATACACCGCAGGAGAAATGCTAGCACAGGCTTCCAGTATCCGTATACACTGCTATATACTACTATATACACCGCAGGAGAAATGCTAGCACAGGCTTCCAGTATCTGTATACACTGCTATATACTACTATATACACCGCAGGAGAAATGCTAGCACAGGCTTCCAGTATCCGTATACACTGCTATATACTAATATATACACCGCAGGAGAAATGCTAGCACAGGCTTCCAGTATATACTACTATATACTACTATATACACCGCAGGAGAAATGCTAGCACAGGCTTCCAGTATCCGTATACACTGCTATATACTAATATATACACCGCAGGAGAAATGCTAGCACAGGCTTCCAGTATACACTGCTATATAGTACTATATACACTGCAGGAGAAATGCCAGTACAGGCTTCCAGTATCCGTATACACTGCTATATACTAATATATACACCGCAGGAGAAATGCTAACACAGGCTTCCAGTATACACTGCTATATAGTACTATATACACTGCAGGAGAAATGCTAGCACAGGCTTCCAGTATCCGTATACACTGCTATATACTACTATATACTGCTATATACACCGCAGGAGAAATGCTAGCACAGGCTTCCAGTATCTGTATACACTGCTATATACACACCGCTATATACACCGCAGGAGAAATGCTAGCACAGGCTTCCAGTATCCGTATACACTGCTATATACTAATATATACACCGCAGGAGAAATGCTAGCACAGGCTTCCAGTATCCGTATACACTGCTATATACTAATATATACACCGCAGGAGAAATGCTAGCACAGGCTTCCAGTATCCGTATACACTGCTATATACTAATATATACACCGCAGGAGAAATGCTAGCACAGGCTTCCAGTATCCGTAGTTTCAGGTGCTGCAGAATGGGCAAAACAAAAATTGGAACAGGCCCCTCAGTTTACGCAGAAGATTTTGTTCAGTGATGAGGAAACTTTTATGTGAATGGTGAAGATAACAAACAAAACACGGCTATTGATCTGACACTAACCCACATTGGATAGATCCCTCCAAGACTGTTGGAACACAATATGGGTGTCAGGTCCGAGCATTCCTAGATGAACAGTTTCCTGGAAAGTGGATTGGTCATCGTGGGCCAGTTGAATGGCCCCCAAGGTCTCCCGATCTGACCCCCTTAGACTTTTATCTTTGGGGTCATCTGAAGGCAATTGTCTATGCTGTGAAGATACGAGATGTGCAGCACCTGAAACTATGGATCCTGGAAGCCTGTGCTAGCATTTCTCCTGCGGTGTATATAGTAGTATATAGTAGTATATACTGGAAGCCTGTGCTAGCATTTCTCCTGCAGTGTATATAGTAGTATATACTGGAAGCCTGTGCTAGCATTTCTCCTGCGGTGTATATAGTAGTATATAGCAGTGTATACGGATACTGGAAGCCTGTTCTAGCATTTCTCCTGCGGTGTATATAGTAGTATATAGCAGTGTATACGGATACTGGAAGCCTGTGCTGGCATTTTTCCTGCGGTGTATATAGTAGTATATAGCAGTGTATACAGATACTGGAAGCCTGTGCTAGCATTTCTCCTGCGGTGTATATAGTAGTATATAGCAGTGTATATGGATACTGGAAGCCTGTGCTAGCATTTCTCCTGCGGTGTATATAGTAGTATATAGCAGTGTATACAGGTACTGGAAGCCTGTGCTAGCATTTCTCCTGTGGTGTATATAGCAGTGTCTACGGATACTGGAAGCCTGTGCTAGCATTTCTCCTGCGGTGTATATAGTAGTATATAGCAGTGTATACAGGTACTGGAAGCCTGTGCTAGCATTTCTCCTGTGGTGTATATAGCAGTGTATACGTATACTGGAAGCCTGTGCTAGCATTTCTCCTGCCGTGTATATAGTAGTATATAGCAGTGTATACAGATACTGGAAGCCTGTGCTAGCATTTCTCCTGCGGCGTATATAGTAGTATATAGCAGTGTATACGGATACTAGAAGCCTGTGCTAGCATTTCTCCTGCGGTGTATATAGTAGTATATAGCAGTGTATACGGATACTGGAAGCCTGTGCTTGCATTTCTCCTGCGGTGTATATAGTAGTATATAGCAGTGTATACGGATACTGGAAGCCTGTGCTAGCATTTCTCCTGCGGTGTATATAGTAGTATATAGCAGTGTATACGGATACTGGAAGCCTGTGCTAGCATTTCTCCTTCCGTGTATATAGTAGTATATAGCAGTGTATACGGATACTGGAAGCCTGTGCTAGCATTTCTCCTGCGGTGTATATAGTAGTATATAGCAGTGTATACGGATACTGGAAGCCTGTGCTGGCATTTTACCTGCGGTGTATATAGTAGTATATAGCAGTGTATACAGATACTGGAAGCCTGTGCTAGCATTTCTCCTGCGGTGTATATAGTAGTATATAGCAGTGTATATGGATACTGGAAGCCTGTGCTAGCATTTCTCCTGCGGTGTATATAGTAGTATATAGCAGTGTATACAGGTACTGAAAGCCTGTGCTAGCATTTCTCCTGTGGTGTATATAGCAGTGTATACGGATACTGGAAGCCTGTGCTAGCATTTCTCCTGCGGTGTATATAGTAGTATATAGCATTGTATACGTATACTGGAAGCCTGTGCTAGCATTTCTCCTGCAGTGTATATAGTAGTATATAGCAGTGTATACGGATACTGGAAGCCTGTGCTAGCATTTCTCCTGCGGTGTATATAGTATTATATAGCAGTGTATACGGATACTGGAAGCCTGTGCTAGCATTTCTCCTGCGGTGTATATAGTAGTATATAGCAGTGTATACAGATACTGGAAGCCTGTGCTAGCATTTCTCCTGCGGTGTATATAGTAGTATATAGCAGTGTATACAAATACTAGAAGCCTGTGCTAGCATTTCTCCTGCGGCGTATATAGTAGTATATAGCAGTGTATACGGATACTAGAAGCCTGTGCTAGCATTTCTCCTGCGGTGTATATAGTAGTATATAGTAGTGTATACGGATACTGGAAGCCTGTGCTAGCATTTCTCCTGCGGTGTATATAGTAGTATATAGCAGTGTATACGGATACTGGAAGCCTGTGCTAGTATTTCTCCTGCGGTGTATATAGCAGTATATAGCAGTGTATACGGATACTGGAAGCCTGTGCTAGCATTTCTCCTGCGGTGTATATAGTAGTATATAGCAGTGTATACGGATCCTGGAAGCCTGTGCTAGCATTTCTCCTGCGGTGTATATAGTAGTATATACTGGAAGCCTGTGCTAGCATTTCTCCTGCAGTGTATATAGTAGTATATAGCAGTGTATACAGATACTGGAAGCCTGTGCTAGCATTTCTCCTGCGGTGTATATAGTAGTATATATAGATATTGGAAGCCTGTGCTAGCATTTCTCCTGCAGTGTATATAGTAGTATATAGCAGTGTATACGGATACTGGAAGCCTGTGCTAGCATTTCTCCTGCGGTGTATATAGTAGTATATAGCAGTGTATACAGATACTGGAAGCCTGTGCTAGCATTTCTCCTGCAGTGTATATAGTAGTATATAGCAGTGTATACGGATACTGGAAGCCTGTGCTAGCATTTCGCCTGCGGTGTATATAGTAGTATATAGCAGTGTATACGGATACTGGAAGCCTGTGCTAGCATTTCTCCTGCGGTTTATATAGCGGTGTGTATATAGCAGTGTATACAGATACTGGAAGCCTGTGCTAGCATTTCTCCTGCAGTGTATATAGTAGTATATAGCAGTGTATACGGATACTGGAAGCCTGTGCTAGCATTTCTCCTGCGGTGTATATAGTAGTATATAGCAGTGTATACGGATACTGGAAGCCTGTGCTGGCATTTCTCCTGCGATGTATATACTGGTATATAGCAGTGTATACGGATACAGGAAGCCTGTGCTAGCATTTCTCCTGCGGTCTATATGGTAGTATATAGCAATGTATACGGATACTGGAAGCCTGTGCTAGCATTTCTCCTGCAGTGTATATAGTAGTATATAGCACTGTATACGGATACTGGAAGCCTGTGCTAGCATTTCTCCTGCGGTGTATATAGCAGTGTATACTAGAAGCCTGTGCTAGCATTTCTCCTGCGGTGTATATAGCGATGTGTATATAGCAGTGTATACTAGAAGCCTGTGCTAGCATTTCTCCTGCGGTGTATATAGTGGTGTGTATATAGCAGTGTATACGGATACTGGAAGCCTGTGCTAGCATTTCTCCTGCGATGTATATAGTAGTATATAGCAGTGTATACGGATACTGGAAGCCTGTGCTAGCATTTCTCCTGCGGTGTATATAGTTGTATATAGCAGTGTATACGGATACTGGAAGCCTGTGCTAGCATTTCTCCTGCGGTGTATATAGCGATGTGTATATAGCAGTGTATACTAGAAGCCTGTGCTAGCATTTCTCCTGCGGTGTATATAGTAGTATATAGCAGTGTATTCTAGAAGCCTGTGCTAGCATTTCTCCTGCGGTGTATATAGTAGTATATAGCAGTGTATACGGATACTGGAAGCCTGTGCTGGCATTTCTCCTGCGGTGTATATAGTAGTATATAGCAGTGTATACTAGAAGCCTGTACTAGCATTTCTCCTGCGGTGTATATAGTAGTATATAGCAGTGTATACGGATACTGGAAGCCTGTGCTAGCATTTCTCCTGCGGTGTATATAGTAGTATATAGCCGTGTATACGGATACTGGAAGCCTGTGCTAGCATTTCTCCTGCGGTGTATATAGCGGTGTGTGTGTATATAGCAGTGTATACTAGAAGCCTGTGCTAGCATTTCTCCTGCGGTGTATATAGTAGTATATAGCAGTGTATACGGATACTGGAAGCCTGTGCTAGCATTTCTCCTGCAGTGTATATAGTAGTATATAGCAGTGTATACGGATACTGGAAACCTGTGCTAGCATTTCTCCTGCAGTGTATATAGTAGTATATAGCAGTGTATACGGATACTGGAAGCCTGTGCTAGCATTTCTCCTGCAGTGTATATAGTATTATATAACAGTGTATACGGATACTGGAAGCCTGTGCTAGCATTTCTCCTGCGGTGTATATAGTAGTATATAGCAGTGTATACGGATCCTGGAAGCCTGTGCTAGCATTTATCCTGCAGTGTATATAGTAGTATATAGCAGTGTATACGGATACTGGAAGCCTGTGCTAGCATTTCTCCTGCGGTGTATATATTAGTATATAGCAGTGTATACGGATCCTGGAAGCCTGTGCTAGCATTTCTCCTGCAGTGTATATAGTAGTATATAGCAGTGTATACGGATCCTGGAAGCCTGTGCTAGCATTTCTCCTGCAGTGTATATATTAGTATATAGCAGTGTATACGGATACTGGAAGCCTGTGCTAGCATTTCTCCTGCAGTGTATATAGTAGTATATAGCAGTGTATACGGATCCTGGAAGCCTGTGCTAGCATTTCTCCTGCAGTGTATATATTAGTATATAGCAGTGTATACGGATACTGGAAGCCTGTGCTAGCATTTCTCCTGCAGTGTATATAGTAGTATATAGCAGTGTATACAGATCCTGGAAGCCTGTGCTAGCATTTCTCCTGCAGTGTATATAGTAGTATATAGCAGTGTATACGGATACTGGAAGCCTGTGCTAGCATTTCTCCTGCGGTGTATATAGTAGTATATAGCAGTGTATACTGGAAGCCTGTGCTAGCATTTCTCCTGCAGTGTATATAGTAGTATATAGCAGTGTATACGGATACTAGGGATGT
This sequence comes from Hyla sarda, assembly GCF_029499605.1. Classification (NCBI taxonomy): domain Eukaryota; kingdom Metazoa; phylum Chordata; class Amphibia; order Anura; family Hylidae; genus Hyla; species Hyla sarda. The sequence continues at coordinate 38,243 of NW_026607703.1, read as the reverse complement.
AAGAAAAAATCGATTCTCGCGATAATCGCGATTTTTCATTTGCCGATACAGAATCGATTCAAAATATTTTTGAATCGATTCTTTTAGGGATGTGGAATTTTTAATAAAACGCACTTTCTCTTACCTGCCAACGAGCCCGCGGAGCTCCGGTACAGGTGTTCGGTCCCCGGGCTGTATTCTTCTTACTTCCTGTTAGTCCGACACGTCACATGGAGCTTCAGCCTATCACCAGCCGCAGCGATGTCCCGCCTCCGCTGGTGATAGGCTGAAGCTCCATGTGACGTGTCGGACTAACAGGAAGTAAGAAGAATACAGCCCGGGGACCGAACACCTGTACCGGAGCTCCGCGGGCTCGTTGGCAGGTAAGAGAAAGTGCGTTTTATTTTATTTTGCAGCCCGGACGGGATAACATGAGAAAAGTGAGCACCGGAGTACTAGATCGCCGCTGTCAAAGCTGACAGCGGCGTCTATTGGGATCTATGAATGCTCCCAGGTGGGCGATATATCGCGATGTATCGTCACCTAGACGGTATCGCGATATATCGCGATATATCGAATCGCCACACTGGTATCGCGATTCGAATCGAATCGCCAAATTCTTGGCGATTCACACCCCTAACGGATACTGGAAGCCTGTGCTAGCATTTCTCCTGCAGTGTATATAGTAGTATATAGCAGTGTATATGGATACTGGAAGCCTGTGCTAGCATTTCTCCTGCAGTGTATATAGTAGTAGATAGCAGTGTATACGGATACTGGAAGCCTGTGCTAGCATTTCTCCTGCGGTGTACATAGTAGTAGATAGCAGTGTATACGGATACTGGAAGCCTGTGCTAGCATTTCTCCTGCGATGTATATAGTAGTATATAGCAGTGTATACGGATACTGGAAGCCTGTGCTAGCATTTCTCCTGCGGTGTATATAGTAGTAGATAGCAGTGTATACGGATACTGGAAGCCTGTGCTAGCATTTCTCCTGCGGTGTATATAGTAGTAGATAGCAGTGTATACGGATACTGGAAGCCTGTGCTAGCATTTCTCCTGCGGTGTATATAGCGGTGTGTATATAGCAGTGTATACGGATACTGGAAGCCTGTGCTGGCATTTCTCCTCCGGTGTATATAGTAGTATATAGCAGTGTATACAGATACTGGAAGCCTGTGCTAGCATTTCTCCTGCGGTGTATATAGTAGTATATAGCAGTGTATACGGATACTGGAAGCCTGTGCTAGCATTTCTTCTGCGATGTATATAGTAGTATATAGCAGTGTATACGGATACTGGAAGCCTGTGCTAGCATTTCTCCTGCGGTGTATATAGTAGTATATAGCAGTGTATACGGATACTGGAAGCCTGTGCTAGCATTTCTCCTGCGGTGTATATAGCGGTGTGTGTATATAGCAGTGTATACTAGAAGCCTGTGCTAGCATTTCTTCTGCGATGTATATAGTAGTATATAGCAGTGTATACGGATACTGGAAGCCTGTGCTAGCATTTCTCCTGCGGTGTATATAGTAGTATATAGCAGTGTATACGGATACTGGAAGCCTGTGCTAGCATTTCTCCTGCAGTGTATATAGTAGTATATAGCAGTGTATACGGATACTGGAAACCTGTGCTAGCATTTCTCCTGCAGTGTATATAGTAGTATATAGCAGTGTATACGGATACTGGAAGCCTGTGCTAGCATTTCTCCTGCGGTGTATATAGTAGTATATAGCAGTGTATACGGATCCTGGAAGCCTGTGCTAGCATTTCTCCTGCAGTGTATATAGTATTATATAGCAGTGTATACGGATACTGGAAGCCTGTGCTAGCATTTCTCCTGCGGTGTATATATTAGTATATAGCAGTGTATACGGATACTGGAAGCCTGTGCTAGCATTTCTCCTGCAGTGTATATAGTAGTATATAGCAGTGTATACGGATCCTGGAAGCCTGTGCTAGCATTTCTCCTGCAGTGTATATAGTAGTATATAGCAGTGTATACGGATACTGGAAGCCTGTGCTAGCATTTCTCCTGCAGTGTATATAGTAGTATATAGCAGTGTATACGGATACTGGAAGCCTGTGCTAGCATTTCTCCAGCGGTGTATATAGTAGTATATAGCAGTGTTTACTGGAAGCCTGTGCTAGCATTTCTCCTGCGGTGTATATAGTAGTATATAGCAGTGTATACTGGAAGCCTGTGCTAGCATTTCTCCTGCGGTGTATATAGTAGTATATAGCAGTGTATACTGAAGCCTGTGCTAACATTTCTCCTGTGGTGTATATAGTAGTATATAGCAGTGTATACGGATACTGGAAGCCTGTGCTAGCATTTCTCCTGCGGTGTATATAGTAGTATATAGCAGTGTATACGGATACTGGAAGCCTGTGCTAGCATTTCTCCTGCGGTGTATATAGTAGTATATAGCAGTGTATACTGAAGCCTGTGCTAACATTTCTCCTGCGGTGTATATAGTAGTATATAGCAGTGTATACGGATACTGGAAGCCTGTGCTAGCATTTCTCCTGCGGTGTATATAGTAGTATATAGCAGTGTATACGGATACTGGAAGCCTGTGCTAGCATTTCTCCTGCGGTGTATATAGTAGTATATAGCAGTGTATACGGATACTGGAAGCCTGTGCTAGCATTTCTCCTGCAGTGTATATAGTAGTATATAGCAGTGTATACGGATACTGGAAACCTGTGCTAGCATTTCTCCTGCAGTGTATATAGTAGTATATAGCAGTGTATACGGATACTGGAAGCCTGTGCTAGCATTTCTCCTGCAGTGTATATAGTATTATATAACAGTGTATACGGATACTGGAAGCCTGTGCTAGCATTTCTCCTGCGGTGTATATAGCAGTGTATACGGATCCTGGAAGCCTGTGCTAGCATTTATCCTGCAGTGTATATAGTAGTATATAGCAGTGTATACGGATACTGGAAGCCTGTGCTAGCATTTCTCCTGCGGTGTATATATTAGTATATAGCAGTGTATACGGATACTGGAAGCCTGTGCTAGCATTTCTCCTGCAGTGTATATAGTAGTATATAGCAGTGTATACGGATCCTGGAAGCCTGTGCTAGCATTTCTCCTGCAGTGTATATAGTAGTATATAGCAGTGTATACGGATACTGGAAGCCTGTGCTAGCATTTCTCCTGCAGTGTATATAGTAGTATATAGCAGTGTATACGGATACTGGAAGCCTGTGCTAGCATTTCTTCTGCAGTGTATATAGTAGTATATAGCAGTGTATACGGATACTGGAAGCCTGTGCTAGCATTTCTCCTGCGGTGTATATAGTAGTAGATAGCAGTGTATACGGATACTGGAAGCCTGTGCTAGCATTTCTCCTGCGGTGTATATAGCGGTGTTTATATAGCAGTGTATACTGGAAGCCTGTGCTAGCATTTCTCCTGCAGTGTATATAGTAGTATATAGCAGTGTATACGGATACTGGAAGCCTGTGCTAGCATTTCTCCTGCAGTGTATATAGTATTATATAACAGTGTATACGGATCCTGGAAGCCTGTGCTAGCATTTCTCCTGCAGTGTATATAGTAGTATATAGCAGTGTATACGGATACTGGAAGCCTGTGCTAGCATTTCTCCTGCAGTGTATATAGTAGTATATAGCAGTGTATACGGATACTGGAAACCTGTGCTAGCATTTCTCCTGCAGTGTATATAGTAATATATAGCAGTGTATACGGATACTGGAAGCCTGTGCTAGCATTTCTCCTGCAGTGTATATAGTATTATATAACAGTGTATACGGATACTGGAAGCCTGTGCTAGCATTTCTCCTGCGGTGTATATAGTAGTATATAGCAGTGTATACGGATCCTGGAAGCCTGTGCTAGCATTTCTCCTGCGGTGTATATAGTATTATATAGCAGTGTATACGGATACTGGAAGCCTGTGCTAGCATTTCTCCTGCGGTGTATATATTAGTATATAGCAGTGTATACGGATACTGGAAGCCTGTGCTAGCATTTCTCCTGCAGTGTATATAGTAGTATATAGCAGTGTATACGGATACTGGAAGCCTGTGCTAGCATTTCTCCTGCAGTGTATATAGTAGTATATAGCAGTGTTTACTGGAAGCCTGTGCTAGCATTTCTCCTGTGGTGTATATAGTAGTATATAGCAGTGTATACTGGAAGCCTGTGCTAGCATTTCTCCTGTGGTGTATATAGTAGTATATAGCAGTGTATACTGGAAGCCTGTGCTAGCATTTCTCCTGCGGTGTATATAGTAGTATATAGCAGTGTATACTGAAGCCTGTGCTAACATTTCTCCTGTGGTGTATATAGTAGTATATAGCAGTGTATACGGATACTGGAAGCCTGTGCTAGCATTTCTCCTGCGGTGTATATAGTAGTATATAGCAGTGTATACTGAAGCCTGTGCTAACATTTCTCCTGCGGTGTATATAGTAGTATATAGCAGTGTATACGGATACTGGAAGCCTGTGCTAGCATTTCTCCTGCGGTGTATATAGTAGTATATAGCAGTGTATACTGAAGCCTGTGCTAACATTTCTCCTGCGGTGTATATAGTAGTATATAGCAGTGTATACGGATACTGGAAGCCTGTGCTAGCATTTCTCCTGCGGTGTATATAGTAGTATATAGCAGTGTATACGGATACTGGAAGCCTGTGCTAGCATTTCTCCTGCGGTGTATATATTAGTATATAGCAGTGTATACGGATACTGGAAGCCTGTGCTAGCATTTCTCCTGCGGTGTATATAGTAGTATATAGCAGTGTATACTGGAAGCCTGTGCTAGCATTTCTCCTGCGGTGTATATAGTAGTATATAGCAGTATATAGAGAAGAGGGGGCATTAATATTCCAGCACATTGAACACATTTTATAAGTGGTCAGAAACCTGTAAATAACTCAGGAAAGAATAAAGTTACGATAAAACCAAACACATCATTGTATTTCTTATGAAATTCCCAATAAGTTTGATGTCACATGACTCTCTTCCTATTGAAAAAAACAAAATTTGGATTCAAAATGGCCACCATGGTCACCACTAGAGATGAGCGAACTTACAGTAAATTCGATTCATACAAACTTCTCAGCTCGGCAGTTGATGACTTTTCCTGCATAAATTAGTTCAGCTTTCCGGTGCTTCGGTGGGATGGAAAAGGTGGATACAGTCCTAGGAAAGAGTCTCCTAGAAATGTATCCACCTTTTCCAGCCCATGAGAGCACCTGAAAGCTGAACTAATTTATGCAGGAAAAGTCATCAACTGCCGAGCCGAGAAGTTCGTGACGAATCGGATTTACTTTAAGTTCGCTCATCTCTAGTCACCACCCATCTTGAAAAGTTTCCCCCCCTCACATATACTAATGTGCCGCACACAGGAAGTTATTACCAACCATTCTCATGTTATTAAAGGAGAATATAAAAGAATATACTCCAGAATATAAAAATTGTGCCCCATACTGCCGGCAGTAAAAAAATAAAGATGTACATACCTTCCTCCGCTCCCCCGGGGCTCCGGTCTCCGCCGCAATCCTCTTCCTGGTTGCCGGTGGTCGGAGAATCATACTGCGCTCAGCCAATCACCAGTCCCGACTCGTCCGGCGATAGGCTGCGCGGCAGTGTGAGAACGCTTCAGGACACAAAATTCTTCACTACATCGGCACCTGCTGCCGGGGACAAAAACGTCACGCTGCCGCTCAGCCTATCACCGGACGAGTCGGGACTTCACTGCGGCTGGTGATTGGCTG